>NW_006238939.1:1807909-1822543 GCF_000226075.1 Solanum tuberosum | reverse complement strand
GGATGCTTAGTAAGGTTGGTATTATGGGATGCCATCCATACATTGCACAAGTGTACTTAGAGGTTGCTACGATATTGATATTACTATTTTATGAGTGTATTGTTACTATAACTTGTCTTCTATGTTTGAAAATGCATATTGGCTGTCCAAACTTGATAAATGTATATTTCCAAGAAATATGTCCTATTTAGCATATCTGAATGTTATATGCATGTTTCCATACTTAATACATATTTGTGCTAAGCCCTTCTTTTCTTAATACTATGAGTGTAGGTCCCAGACGTTGATCTATTACTTCCTTCTTCAAAGTAAAGCTTGGGTCGACTATTCCCTCAGTTTTGGTGAGTCCTCCCGTTCGAGGACCAGATGTTATATTTCAGTCTTAGTTATTAGTACTTTCTTATGTTAAGACGTTCATTGATGTAAAGGGTTAAGTCCCTAATTTCGTACTCTTATGTTAGATGGTTTTAATGAGACAAGTCTAGTATTTCCAGAACTCTTTATATATGAATTTTGCAGTTTAACTTCTATTTAGAAAAGCTTTAATTTTCTGCATTATTTCTTATCACATTATATGTATGATTATGCTAAGGGCTTGTATGCGACCCCTTCGGGGTCAAATACGTCATGTTACGTCTAGGGGGTAACCCCGGGTCGTGACAAACAGTCAACCAAACATGGTATCATGATATAGCTCATAGATTCAAGAGGTGAGAATAGCCTTTCAACCTTTAGAATCATTAACATGTGAGTAAACCTTTCACATCATGTTAATAGAGTGTTCATGAGAATAACCTTTCAATCAACACAACAAAATCATCATAGTCATAGACATTTCATGCATAGTCATTTGTAAGAGTATAGGGAGAATAATCTTTCAACAATACCACAATTACACCATAGTCAGAAGTTGTGTTGTCTAATTTATTATTTGACATTGAGATGCCTTAGTTACGGGCATTAATTGATTTTTGATCATTTTAAAAAAGAAGAAGAAATAATTTTTTTCTAAGTGGTAAAGGCTATTTTGGAATGAATCCTTCTACTATCCCTATCAATTAAGGGTGTGTGTCATGATTTATTGATTTTGGAAACTTTGTGCAATTCAAAAAATTTATTAGTTTATTAAGTGTTTGTGTTGTATATGTTGTGAGGCGGTCATCCTTACTTAGCACATCATTGTTCGGGAATGTGAGAAAATCGAGAAAGACTATTTTTGAGAAAGAAATGAGACACCTTACATTTATCCTTGACCATGAGATAGGTGCAAAATTGCTGATATATTGAGATTTTGAGATTTGTATATGGACTGTGAGTCCCCAGGGATCCTTGTCGAAAAGCTAAAGCTCGACAAGGTGTATATGACAGGGTGTGCGACAGCCTTGATTGCACCATCTTATTTGATCAACTCAATGCATTACATTACCCATCATTTTTTGTGTTGTGTGACTTACTTATTTGTTGAAATGTGTATTATCTATAACTTTAGTTTACCTTATTCGCGTCGTTACTATATAAATTGGCGACACCGATGCTGAAATGGGACTTCCTTTATGCAGGTGAAAACGTTTCATAGTTGATTTCTTAAGTTTAATTAGTTGTTTATACTTAATCAGTCAAACCTACTTAATACATGTGGATTGTATACACGCCTACTTATATTATGTTCTTGATGCAGGGTAGGGTGAGATCACGCTTTCTGGATCACCATTGGTCTCCATCTATCAATTACAGTCTTTAATTTATTTTTGAAGATTTGAGATGTATTCTAGTTTAATGAAATGTATTAGTGTTCTCTAAGCTTCTAATACCAGGTTTTGGAAAATTCATAGTTGTTTCTCTTTTCTCTTCGATTGCGGCCTGAATTTCCTTTGGAAGTCTCGTATGTGTTATTTTCTCCCGGCTTACACAACAAATTAATTTCTAGGGGTGTGTGTCATCAAGGCCTCAACTTTTGGGTCGTGACAATTTTGTATCATAATGTTAGGTTCACCAGTTTCATAGGTTAAAGATTGTGGTGTCTAGTAGAGTCTTGCAGATCCTTATACCGTAGTTATAACATGGAGGATACGAGGTACCTAGTACGAGAAATTCTTTTCCTTTAAATTATTTATATCATGTGTTGCATACCTCTAATCTATTCTCTCTGCACAGATGGCAAGCACTAGATCCAGTGTCATAGAGGGCGAGGTTGTACCTACTGCCCGAGCCCCAGTCCGTGGTTGAGGCAGGGGACATATGTGAGTTAGGGATCGTGGCCGAGCTAGAGGGGCAGCACATGCCTGAGGACAAGCTAGGGAGGCATCGCCTGAACCCGTATTTGAGAGTGATAATGTTATTGAGTAGAAAACTGAGAAAAGAGGACCAACCCAGCCTCATTTGGTTACCGACAACACTCTGATGCTTCTTGAGTAGATTGCCAAGTTATTGTCTAGATTGGATAGTGCCCTTTCTTCTGGTATTCTCTTGTGTACTGTAGGATATCCTATTACAGTTGGTGCTACACCGTGAGTTTAGGGGACTAGTGTGGGATTTCAGAATCGTGGTTCCTCTTCAGTACCTTCTATGTCACATCAAAATATTCAGTTCCATATGTTTCTCTTTGTAGAACCATGCCGATTGCCGATCATAAGAGTTTTGGTAAATTTGTTATATTGGCATCTTCTAGGTTTGATGATATAGGTGGATAGTAAGCTTATAAATTTTTGACTGAATGCCAGAACAAGTTTTTCAACCTGGTTATCTTAGAGGCTCATGAGGTGTATTACGCCTCTTATTAGTTTTCTTGAGTGGCCAAGGAGTAGTGGAAATCAGTTCTTGCTTGCACGAATTAGATACATTGGAAGAATTCGTTAGGTCTTCCAATATCAATAAGTTGATTGTTTCGCTCCTGTATCTTCCCAAAGGAAAAAAGATCTCTAAGAGTTTTTTCCTGAATTCGAATGTGAGTACTTGGGTTCTCCCAATAAATAAAAAGTGTAGCATGCCTGAATCTAACTAGGGTTCACGTTGGTGGAGGAACTGGATCGGAAAAAGAGGGATTGTAGTTGTAAGATATCTAATGAAACCGTCGCTGGAATTGAGATCTTATTCGAACAGAAAGATCTCAAATATTTGGAGTTTCGTTTTGTATATTGTATGGATGATCCAATCCACTAGGACCATGATTAGGAATTGTTTGATCGTCTTTCTCTAAGGAAGAGTCGAAATAGAATCAATTTGAATTCGGGACCGCTATTCAAAATCTTAGTGAAACACTGGATTTCTTATCTCATGTCTGCTTTTCGTTAAAAAATACCTATTGAAGTGGAAGGTTTCTTCAAACAACAAAGGGCTGGGTCAACTATTAAATCAAATGATATTGAGCATGTTTCCCATCTCTTCTTGAGAAACAAGTGGGCTATTTCTTTGCAAAATTGTGCTCAATTTCATATGTGCCAATTTCGCCAAGATCTCTTCGTTAGTTGGGGGAAGAATCCGCCCGAATCAGATTTTTTTAGGAATTAGATAGTTGAGGGTGCTACTTGGGAGGCCGAGGCTGATATGATATCCCGTTATCCTCATCTCTTTCCCTTTGTTCCTACTCTAGCTTGAGGTATTTAGTCCCTCATTGTTTACTCTATTGATTTCATGTGTCATAGATACTCTTATGTATTCTCATGCATGCATATTCATGAAAAGCTTATTTTTTTAGAAAATGAGTTATCTAGATTAATTACTCCACGTTTATGTGTGTTGGAGTATTAGTTGCATATAAACCTTATGAGATGATATTTTGGATATGCTTTAGTTTGGAGTTGATTTTTCTCCTCGGATATGTGCATTTATGTGATTGCATTCATGTTGGGATGTTAGATCTCTTTCTTATGCTCCTTTCAATGTATTGAGTTCCATACGAGGATTAATGTTTCCACGGGGGAGATATTGTAACACCTCAAATTTAAAAAGAATGAAAAAATGCAATGATTGGCTTGTAGGTGTGACCTACGGATCCTACCTACGGTTGGTAAGAGCACTTACGGACCATAGGTAGCATCTGTAGGTGACAAGGAAAAAAAAGTAAAACATTTTTTGAGATCTTAGGACCTACGGTGGACATGAATGCTCCATAGATAGACCTACCAACGGTCCATGGGCCATGTCATTTGAAGTTCAAAAAACAAGTCCCATAACTTCATGAAAGATTGCCCTGGACGGTTGGACCTATGGACCATAGGTCCAACCTTCGGTGGAGGTCAGACAATTTTATTTTAAGGAATTTTGGGTTTTTTCTCTAATTATTTTAACCCAATACTATGTCATTTTACCCTGTACCCTAGGCCCTATATAAACCTTTTTAACTCCCAAATTACCCAATTAAAGTCATTCTCCTAAATTCTCAAAGTTGATCATAGTTCTTCCCAAATATTTCTCTCTCTAAAGCTTTAAGAAGAAGTCTAGAGTTTCTAGATCAAGTCTCTCATTCACCATTAATTGTGGGCTTTTAACATCAAGGTATGATAGTCTTCACCTACGGAATCCTTTCCTCCATAGGGTTCCTAAATTCTCCAATTTTACAAGTAGAATGTCCAATTGAAATTAGGGTTTCTATTCAATCTCATCGTTCCTTTTAATTATGATCTAATTGATTGTTTTATGTCTTTTTATGCATATATTGAGATAACAGCATGTTTTTAAGATGAATTCTGATGAACCCATGCATGACCCATGATTTCTAGACTATGATTATGTGATGAGGCATTTGAACTATGAAGGAAGAATTTATGAAGATATCCATGTTTCATTATGAAATTAATGAAAATGATCTAAGGTTGCTTTGAGAGTAAAGCATTGATGTTGTTGTGAAAGGATTTCTCACATACTACTCAAAACATGATTTTGAAAGGATTTTTCTCACATAAATGATTCATAAGGTTGAATTGTTTTCTCACCTAAGATGAATCAAAGTATCAGAGTTATTCAAGCTTGGATTTGACATTTGATGTGCCCTTCCATGTATAATAAGATATGTTAAGATTAATGACTATTCCATGGGATTTGTGCTTAGAACTAAGAGGATATCGAGATGGAAGCTCTCCCGTAGCTTGAAGTCGGGTTTCTAGTAGCAATCTCCCTATCCCATAACTATATGCCACCATTTGTTTGTCTTAGATAGACATTAGCTAGTAAATCCACCTAAGCTAGAAGTTGATGGTTCTTACCTTGACAAGTACGGAGATTCCATGTTATAGCTCACATGGTGTATGTCGGTTAATGGCAAACATCCCACAATAATGAATGGATGTTACGTCTATAAGTATCTCAAGGATGTTTTAAAGATGTTTAGCTTCATTTACCATGATTATGACTTAAGTTTTCTAACATGTAATTTTATGATTTAGCTTGGTCATTGCATGTCATGTAATGTCCTTTCTACATGATTTTGTAAATCTTATACATTGCTATTATGCTTAGTATATTCCATGTAATAAGGCATACTCTTGCCTACATTGTTTCACTAATGTAAGGTCTGACGCTCCTACCTCCCATACATGTGGCTAGTGATCCCTTTTAGACATTGATGATTGATTAGTCCTCAAATCCCAAGGACCGAGACTCTTTTATTGATTTCATGTATTTTCCTTCCAAAATTTGTATGTGATGTGTGGGTTACATCTCAATCATTCCTATGATGTAATAGATGGCATGAGATTTATGTTAGACTTCCGCTACTTTTGTCAAACTCTTTATGATAAAATAATGTCTTTTCAACTCTTTAAGATTCTATTATCTTATTTATGTATGCAAACTAGCTTGTATAGGGTCTTTTGATGTCCTATACGCCATGTTACGACTAGGGTGTACTTTGGTCATGACAGTGATGGACTATTTCGGCCCTAATTCCTCATCCTATCAATATGGATATCATTGGGCTCCTTGTGATAAACACTTTTCTATTCTTGATAATAGGGGATCATTTCGATGATTGTTTTGTTGAGGGAGTGCTCCGATAGAGTTGTTCAAGTGAAGTTTATGTCTCCGAGGTAGAATTGGCTATCCCTTTTTTTGACTGAGTTGAATAATTTATCTTTCTTAGGAAGTCAACTGTGAAATAAGTTGTAGTAAGAGTTTTAGAGGTTGGTAAGTTTGGCTTTCTTGTTTAGTCTGTGTGATGCCTATTTCTTATGTTTAGCCTATGTGGAGGCTCATGTAAAATCTTTAATTGTGCTGAAATCTTTTGATATTTGAGAAATTACCCGAGTGAGAAGTTGTGTTGTCTAATTTATTATTTGACATTGAGATGCCTTAGTTACTGGCATTAATTGATTTTTGATCTTTTAAAAAAAAAAAAAAAAAAAAAAATTCTAAGGTTGTTCGGGAATGTGAGAAAATCGAGAAAGACTATTTTTGAGAAAGAAATGAGACACCTTACATTTATCCTTGACCATGAGATAGGTGCAAAATTGCTGATATATTGAGATTTTGAGATTTGTATATGGACTGTGAGTCCCCAGGGATCCTTGTCGAAAAGCTAAAGCTCGACAAGGTGTATATGACAGGGTGTGCGACAGCCTTGATTGCACCATCTTATTTGATCAACTCAATGCATTACATTACCCATCATTTTTTGTGTTGTGTGACTTACTTATTTGTTGAAATGTGTATTATCTATAACTTTAGTTTACCTTATTCGCGTCGTTACTATATAAATTGGCGACACCGATGCTGAAATGGGACTTCCTTTATGCAGGTGAAAACGTTTCATAGTTGATTTCTAAAGTTTAATTAGTTGTTTATACTTAGTCAGTCAAACCTACTTAGTACATGTGGATTGTATACACGCCTACTTATATTATGTTCTTGATGCAGGGTAGGGTGAGATCACGCTTTCTGGATCACCATTGGTCTCCATCTATCAATTACAGTCTTTAATTTATTTTTGAAGATTTGAGATGTATTCTAGTTTAATGAAATGTATTAGTGTTCTCTAAGCTTCTAATACCAGGTTTTTGGAATGGAAAGATGCTCCGAGTTCGCATAGAAAGGGAGTGATATCTTTTCTTCGTGCCCGTCGTATGATTGAGAAGGAAGGCTTATCTCATTTGTCCTATATTTGTGATCTTACCAATGAGCTATCCCCTTTAGAGACCACGAGGGTGGTGAGAGAGTTCATGGATGTGTTTCCTACAGATTTATCAGGTGTTCCTCCAGAATGTGATATAAACTTTTTCATTGAAATTGCAAGGCACTAAGCCCATTTCAATCGCTCCTTACCAGATGGCTTTGGTGGAGTTGAAAGAATTGTAGACTCAATTAGAGGACTTGTTGAAGAAATGGTTTGTTTAGTCTAGTGTTTCACCGTGGGGTGCACTACTCTTATTTATGAGGAAGAAGTATGGTAGTATGGGGATCTATATCCGTTATTGAAAGATTTATAAGGCTACAGTCAAGAATAAGTAACCTCTTCCGTACATTGATGATTTGTTTGATCAGCTTCTGGGTGCCTCAGTGTTCTGCAAGATTGATTTGAAGTTGGGCTACCCTTAGTTGAGAAACCAGGATTCTGATATCCCAACGAATGCTTTCAAGACTCGTTATGGGCCGTATGCGTTTGTAGTCATGTCTTTTCATCTGACTAATGCCCTAACCATTTTGATGGAGTCTGTAACAACCCACAAAATAAAGTAGGATAAAGTAGAGCCTCACATGGGTTTTATCCATTAATAACTGGTTAAAATAATGAAGAATATCCTTTTTATTCAGCTTTAAAGAGTTTGGAAGTCAAACGTTAAGGGACGACCAAGACGTTCGGAAACTAGTCTTTTACGTATTTGGTGTGTTCTAGTATGTTGTTCATGTTTTTATGTGTTGTTTGGAGTCTAAAATCAGTGGAGGTTACCCTAGTGTCTGAATAAATGTTTTTAGGGTCAAAACGTTCGGATACGACGCCTCGGGGGCCACCCTAAGGGGTCCCCGAGGAGGACCCCAACCTTGTCCAAGCAAGCTGCCAAGGCAGCTTGAAGTTGTGCTTGGAGGGAGCATGTCCGCGTCGCACACTAGCTCCACCAAGGGCCAAATGTTTGGTCCGCTTCACGGACATGTCGCGGACTCTACTGTCTTGAATTTAATTTCTAGAAAACTTGTGGGAACACCTCCGCGTCGCGAACTTGTTTCGCGACGAAATCTGCGAAAATAAAACTCAAGTTTGACTTGTTTAAAAGGTCCAACTAAGTGAGGGGTAGTGAGGGTAATTTGGGGAATTATTATAAACGGTTATTCTACCTATTTTAGGGTATTTTAACTTGGTTAAACCCTAACCTAAATTAGACCCCATTCTCAAATTGACCCTTCCCCCTCAAAATAGATTCTCTCAAAAACTCCATTGAAGACCTTGATGAAGCTCAAGCTAGAAGATGGGTTTTCAACTGATTTCTTCTTCAATTTCATGGGTCTTCAATAATTAAGGTATGGTGACTCTTGATTCTTGAATAACCTCTCATTCAAGGAGTTCTATCAAAGATTTTCAAAAGTGATTCAAAGACCAAAATTCCCAATTTTCAATCTAAACATGGGTTCCTTGTCAAACGATTTTCTAAATCATTCTATTGATGAATTCATGTGGAATTAAGGTGTTTAAGACAATTTTCAAAGGAATCTTTGAAGAAGCCATGATCCCCAAATTCTCAAAATTTGCCTATGATGTGGGTCTTTGTGAATATGATTTCTATTGGTGAAATTATGTTTAGATTAGATTTTATTGATGTTTCTTATGATTATATATACTTATTCGTGTTGAATTGTTGGTATATTGATGATTATGGCCTTATGGGCAAAGTTATGGGTTGATCCCTTTGTTTATGGAATTATACTTAGACTATGTTTATGATATTGAATTACACTGTTGATTCCTATTGCTACCAATGTCAATTGATTGTGAATTGTTGAGGATTGATCCATGGTTATCATGGCTTGGAGAATTGGTAAGTTGACCTAACCTCTAGTCTATATAGTATGAGAATTGATGTTGTATGGCTTGATCCACTTATGGTGAAGGTGTTCACTTCTTGTCTATCTATGCATGTTGAGATCATGGCCTTGAAGGCAATATATGTGAAGTGAATTGATGATTATGATGCATATGTTTAGGAAGTTATGCTATGAAGGTTATGTATGAAATCCTCAATTCTGAAGGTTTTAAAAACCTGTTTAAGCTAAATAACACAAAAGGAAATCAAAGACTGCGCCTAAAACAAAAAAGACGAGAGAGAAAAAAAAGAATATAAGCAGAAGAAGTAGAATATTATTAATACTTCAGATTAGATATATAAGAGCCTAGAATGAAAAGTAAAAAATAATAATAACACACGATCAGCAATTCACTTCACAACTCCTAAAAAATAGGAAAGCATGACTAACAACTAATTGACTAAGTCTTAGTTAAAACATAGGCAGTAAAATTAAATTTACTGCAGTTCAAAAGCATATTCCTAACACTCCTCCTTGCTTTGGATACTGCAAACTCCAATTTTCTGTCTAAGAAGCTCGAATTTCCTGATCGGTAAAGGCTTAGTAAACAGATCTGCTAGCTGGTTTTCAGACTTGCAGTAGACTAGAGTCACTTCTCCCCTTTGCTGCACTTCTCTCAGGAAATAGAACTTGATGTTGAATTGCTTGGTCTTCTTGTCAAACACCGGATTGTTTGAGATTGCAATAGCTAATGTAAATCATACATGATCTTTCTAAGCCACAAGACTTGGTTTACTGCTCTGTTGCTGCTATGAATTCAGCTTCTGCAGTTGATTGTGCAACAATTTCCTGTTTCTTAGATGACCATGAGAATATTCCTGAACCTAGGCTGAAACAATGGCCAGAGGTACTTCTCATATCATCTGCGGATCCAGCCCAATCACTATCTGAGAATCCAAGTAACTTGAAGCTTGGACACTTCTCAAACTTTACACCATAGTCAATAGTACCTTTGATATATCTTAATATTCTTTTTGCTGCTCTTAAATGCATTTCACTTGCACAGTGCATAAAACGAGATAAGAGACTTACAACAAATAAAATATCAGGCCTTGTTGCAGTGAGATACATTAAGCATCCAATCAAGTTTCTATAATAACCTTCATCAACTTTGTCGGCTCCATCTTCTTTACAGAGCTTCTCTTTTTGATTCATCGGCGTGCTCATCGACTTGCATTCCTATATTTGAAATTTCTTCAAAATTTCCTTTGCGTATTTCTTCTGGCAAATGAACACTTCACTTTTGCTTTGCTTAATCTCCATTCCTAGAAAATAGGTCATAAGACCAAGATCTGTCATTTCAAAAACTTGCATCATTTCTTCTTTAAACTCCTCAACCAGCCTTGTATTATTTCCTGTTACCAGAAGATCATCAACATAAAGCGACATAATAAGTATATCAGTGTCTTTATGTTTTACATACACAGTGGATTCATATAAGCTTTTTTCAAATCCTAAGCTTAACTGATGATCATCTATCCTACTATACCAAGCTCTTGGTGCTTGCTTTAGGCCATACAGAGCCTTTTTTAAAAGATAGACTTTGTCTTCATCACCATGTTTCACAAATCCTGATGGTTGCTCGACATATATTTCCTCCTCCAGTATGCCATTTAAGAAGGTTGATTTGACATCGAGTTGGAACACCTTCCATTCCATTTGTGCTGCTATTGCCAGTAGCAATCTGATTGTGTCTAATCTTGCAACAGGAGAAAAAGTGTCAGAGTAATCAACAGCATAAATTTGTGCGTACCCTTTAACTACAAGCCTCGCCTTGTATTTGTTGATGGAACTATCTGCATTTAACTTTGTTCTGAAGACCCATCTCACACCAATGACTTTTCTATCTTCAGGTTTGTCGACCAGCACCCAAGTTTTATTTTTCTCAATCATGAAGATCTCCTCCTCCATTTCTTTCTTCCATTTTGGATCTTGAAAGGCTTCTACGGGACCAGCAGGTTCATAGATGGTGACATTACACCTCTGATAGATATCTGACAACAATCTTCTCCCCTTGACTGGGTGATCATCTTCTAGTTCTTGCTGCCACTGTTCTGTTTTTTGCTCTTCAGGAGGGCTGATGTTTGCTTCTAGAGAGTGTTTTCCTGATTTCTGAGAGTTCTTCCAGTCCCACTGTTCATTCTCACTAAAATGAACATCTCTTGTAATTGTCATCTTTCCTGTTTTGAGGATGATAGACCTTGTAGGCTTTAGAAACTCCACTGTAACCCACATGGATGCCTATGATTGCCTTCTTGTCAAGTTTGTCACGTTTAACCTGAGGAACATAAACAAAACAGACACAACCAAACACTTTTAGAAACTTAGTGAAGGCTTAAACCCATACCAAGCTTCAAATGGTGTTTTATCCTTAAAAGCTTTAGTTGGAAGTCGATTCTGCATAAAAACTACGGTATTTGCTGCCTCTGCCCAAAATATCTTAGGCAACTCCTTCTCATGCAACATACATCTGGCCATCTCCATTATCCATCTATTTCTTCTTTCACTAACACCATTTTGTTCTGGTGTGTACGGTGTTGTAAGCTGATGCACAATGCCGGCCTCCTCACAGAATGAATCAAATTTCGTTGAAGTGTATTCCTTCCCATTATCAGACCTCAAAGCTTGAATCTTACAATTACTTTGATTTTCCACCAATTTCTTGAATCTCCAGAATACACCAGCAACTTTTGACTTGAATTTCAAGAAACAAATCCAGCACATTCTTGTAAAATCGTCAATGAAAAGAACGTAATAGATGCTACCTTGTAGTGATGGAGTTCTTTGAGGCCCTGCGACATTAGTGTGAACTAGTTGTAGCTTTTGTGAGGCTCTCCAGGTTGATTTTGGAAATGGCTTTCTGTGTTGCTTACCAAATTGACAGGCATGACATTCAATGGAATTTGCTTCCAGATCAGGTAAGCTCTCCACCATCTTCAACTTTTGCATCTTGACAAGACCTTGATAATGATAGTGCCCGAGTCTCTTATGCCATAACTCAGCGACATTTTCTTTTGCTGAATACAACATCTGCTCTTCCTCAAATGGATCTAATGAGAAACTTTTTCCTCTCATTTTGACTTTAAACAAGTCCTGCCCTGAGGGATCCTTGATCAAGCAATATTTATCTTCAAAATAAAGTTTGAAACCTTTTTCTAACAATTGACCAACACTTAACAAGTTTCGGTCTAAGTCTGGTACATAAAGAACATCTGTTATTGTTTTTGTACCTGCTTGTGTCTCAATTGCAATAGTTCCCATTCCTTTTACTGGAATGTGACCACCATGGCCTATTCGAACATTTGCAACTCGAGTAGGCTTCAATTCTTTGAAAAGTTCTTTATCATGAGTCATGTGATTTGTGCATCCGCTATCAATCAACCACGACTCGCTACAAACATTGCTTGCAAAACATGATGCAACAAATAGTTGATCCTCCTCCTGATCATTTACAACTCGAGCATCTTCATCCTGCTGCTGAGTTTTGTTCTTACAAATGATTGCTTCATGCCCAAACTGATTGCACTTACTGCACTTAGCTTCAGGCCTTCTCCAACACTTGAAAGGTGCGTGTCCGATCTTGCCACAATGCTTACAAGGAGGGTAGTTTCCTTTGAAGCTACCTGTTTTGTTTTTGTTGTTGCGTGCTACACCTTCTCCATCTGTTGGTTGGTACTTCTTGTTCTTTTTTTTCTTATATCGTTCATCATCTTGATGCTTGGCAGGTAATGCTCCTTCAATAGCTCCTTCTTGTCTCATAACACGTCGTTGCTCTTGTGCTTGAAAGGCACTTAAGAGCTCTGTTAGTGTAATACTGGACAAGTCGTTAGTATTTTCTAAGCTTGTAATGGTCGCCTCAAATCTTTCAGGTACCGTTACAAGGATTTTCTCAACGATCCTTGAATCGTTAAAAGTGGAACCCAACAATCTGACGTGATTGGCGATGTTAAGAAGTCGGTCAGTGTATTCCTTTATGGTTTCACTTTCCTTCATCTTTTGCAGCTCAAACTCACTTACCAAATTCAGCACTTGCATCCCTCGAATTCTCTCATCTCCTTCATACTCAGTCTTAAGATAATCCCATACCTCTTTTGCCGAATTTAGAGACATGATACGAGTGAAGACAGTGGATGAAACTGCAGCAAATAAACATGCCTTTGCCTTTGATATCCTAATTTTCCTTTCCTGGTGATTTTTAATTTGCGCCATCGTGGAATTGTTTGGCAAGGGAGCAATGATGTATTCATCTTCTACAGCCTCCCAGAGATCCAAAGTTTCCAGATATGCCTCCATTCTAACAGCCCAGATTCAATAACTTTCTCCACCAAAAGTTGGTGGTGCCATTGAAGAAAAACTTGCTTCTCCGTTCATGGTATTCATGAAATCTGATTGGCGCCCACACACACAGGTCCCTTAAGAAATAAAGCTCTGATACCAATTGAAGGTTTTAAAAACCTGTTTAAGCTAAATAACACAAAGGGAAATCAAAGACTGCGCCTAAAACAAAAAAGACGAGAGAGAAAAAAAAGAATGGAAGCAGAAAAAGTAGAATATTATTAATACTTCAGATTAGATATATAAGAGCCTAGAATGAAAAGTAAAAAATAATAATAACACATGATCAGCAGTTCACTTAACAACTCCTAAAAGATAGGAAAGCATGACTAACAACTAATTGACTAAGTCTTAGTTAAAACATAGGCAGTAAAATTAAATTTACTGCAGTTCAAAAGCAGATTCCTAACAAATTTTAGCATGATGTTTAAATTGTGTTGATGATGAGTAGTATAATGTGAATGATAATGTTAGGGATAAGGTGTGGTCTACATGATTGATTATGTTAGGTACTATTGTGGAATGACCCATACCTATATGACCCCTATATTAATGTTGATCATATAAATGTTAGGAGTACCTATTCAATTTTGAATGTGTCCTTGTCTCCTATGATGAAGTGTGGGTGTGTGCTGTAGAATCCCTAAGGGCTTTATATGTG
Organism: Solanum tuberosum; assembly: GCF_000226075.1. Taxonomy (NCBI): domain Eukaryota; kingdom Viridiplantae; phylum Streptophyta; class Magnoliopsida; order Solanales; family Solanaceae; genus Solanum; species Solanum tuberosum. The sequence goes on along the minus strand of NW_006238939.1, from coordinate 1,808,541 downwards.
AATTGCTCATGAATTGGGGACATTGTGAATGTGTTGTGATCTCTTTAAGGGAAGAACACTCAATATCGATGTTGTTGCTAATATGTCATTATGAGGACCCAATAATGCGCACACACACACTCTACATGTATAGCTAATGAATATGATGTGTTATGGTGTCTATTGAAAGGTTAACTCTTATAGGCACCCTTACATCTTATTATGCATGCAAAGTGTATGATTAGCAAGGTATGAATTATGTGTTGTATGAAGGTGTTTATGTGAAAGGCTTTCTCACATATGTACACACATGAATGAATGAATAAGGTATGATAATCTAGTGTGAAAGTGAGTCTCTTGAAAGGTTTCCTCAATTGTACTCTAAACTAGACTATGTTATGAATATGGTATGATTATGTGAAAGGTCATTTTCACATAATGTAAGTTCTATGATGAAAGGTCATTCTCATCTTAGAAACCTTTGAGCTATATGATATGAGGGATTAAGTCCCTAAAGCCTACTTTATGAACTAATGTTAAATAAAGGCTTAAAGATGTTTAAAAAGGAAGTTGGAGTTAAGCACCTAGTGAACATGAAAAATGAGAGTGGGGGCTTCACGTCTAGCAAGTCCAGCTTCCCACAAGAGAACCTT
>NW_006238939.1:1782911-1806925 GCF_000226075.1 Solanum tuberosum | reverse complement strand
TATCATACTTAGTGCATTCTTGTACTAACACCATTCTTCTTCATCTTTTTACACCAAGTGTAGGTGATGGTGACTAAAGGGTCTTTCCTAGAAGTGATGAGCTTGGCTTACTATTCCCAAGTTCGGGTGTGTCCTTAAAGATTCAAGGACCTTTATGTTAAAGAGTTTCCTTAAGTTCTATGTACTAGATAGTAGTTTCTTTTGTATTGTAAGGGTTGTGTCCCTCTTGTGTTGTAGTCTTGTTTTAAGATGGCTACCTTGTGACGTAGTACTCCATTTTTTCTATTAAAGGGTTAATGAGGTAACTTTTATGTCTTGTGTTATATTATGAAAAAGTTTTAAATATTCCGCTATTTTTCTATGATAAATGCTATGACGAATGCTAAGGGATTGTATAAGACCTCCAAGAGGTCGAATACGCCGGTAACAACTAGGGGGTGCTCTCGGGCCGTTACAGAGTCGATGAACTAGATATTTCATCCTTATTTGGATTTCTTTTTTATTGTCTATAGTTATGATATCTTCATTTATTCCAAGAATGAGGTTGATCATCTTCGACACTTGTGGACCGTACTTTAGAGATTAAGATAGGAGAAGTTCTATGAAAAATCCTGTAAGTGCAAGTTTTGGCTTGATTTTGTGGCTTTCTTGGGTCATGAGGTGACCAATGAAGGTATTATTGTTGATCTAGCCAAGGTTTTGACACTTTGTGATTGGTAAAGACCTACTTTCCTTACCGAGATTCAGAGTTTCATCGAGTTAGCATGTTATTATCATCAGTTTGTTCATAGTTTCTCTTTTATAGCGCCTATGTTGACTTAGTTGACTCAAAAGATCGTGGTGTTTCTGTGGACTTATGAGTGAAAGGCAATCTTTCAAAAGCTCAAGAAGATATTGACCTCAACACATATCTTAGCATTACCCGAGGAGGGTATGACATTTGGGGTATTATGTGATTCTTTTGGAATTGGTCTAAGTGATGTACTGATGTAAAAAGGGAGAGTCATAGTCTATTCTTCTCAACAATTTATGGTGCATGAGAAGAACTACCCTACTCATCATTTAGAGTTAGCGGCGGTAGTTTTTATTTTGAAATTAGAAGCCATTATCTCCATAGTGTGCATTGTAAAGTATTTACCGGTCATCGTAGCCTTAAGTATCTTCCCTCTCAGCCATATTTTAACACGAGGTAGCATAGATGGTTGGAATTGTTGAAGGACTATGACATCATCATCATTTTTATCCAGGCTAGGCAAACATGGTAGCGGATGTTTTGTGTTGTTAGGAACCTAGTATTGGTAGCTTACCATTTCATAAGTTAGAAGAGATACGTTTGGCATTAGAGGTTTAGTCATTGGCTAGAGAGTTGGTCAAACTTGATAATTCTGCACCTCATCGTAATTTAGCCTTCGTTGAGGCTAGGTCTACTTTGATGGATCAGATTGGTTCCCACCAGTTTGAGGATGTCAAGTTAAGTGTGATACGAGATTAAATTTTCAAAGGCTAAGATTAGTCGGCTTCTCTTGTTCTCGAGGGAGTTTTGAGGATTTTTGGCCATAGTTTTATTTCTAAAGTTGGTGGCTGGGTTTGTATGATATTGGAGGAGGCTCGTTGTTCTAAATACTCTATTTACCTAGGGACAGCAAAAATGAATCATGGTTTTAAGTAACACTATTGGTGGTGTGGTTCTAAGGAGACATTGTGCACTTTGTGGCCAGGAATTTGAACTATTAGCAAGTGAAGTATGAGCACCAAATACTAGGTGGTCCGATGCAAACAATGCTCATTCTTGAGTGAAAGTGGGAGTGCATTACTATGGACTTTGTGATTGGATTACCCTTGACCTTGGGTAAGTTTTATTCTGCTTTGGTGAATGTGTACTGCTTGACCAAGTTGGCTCATTTCATTCTGGTGAAGACTAACTACAATGCGGAAGAGTTGGCTAGGATCTACATTCGCGAGATTGTTTAATTGCATGGGTGCCTATTTCTATTGTGTCTAATAGAGGTGAACAGTTCACCTCTCATTTTTGGAGCTTTATGCAAGTGCACATGGGTACCAAGCTTGAGTTTAGTACCATTTTCCATCCTCACACTGATGGTAAGTTCGAGTGGACTATTCAGTTTCTTCAGGATATGCTTCAGGCTTGTGTCAAGGACTTTGGTGGTCATTAGAATCCTTACCTCTTTTGGAGTTTACTTATAACAATAATTACCATTCCAACATTCCGATTGCACCGTTGGTGGATTTGTATGAAAGGAGGTGTAGATCTTTTTTTGGATGGTTCGATTCATTTAGAGTATGACCTTGGGGCACTGATATGTTGAGAGACTTCATGGATAGAGTGAAGTTGAGTGAGCGATGCCTTGAGACCGCACAGAGTAGGAAGAAGAGCGATATAGATAGGCGTGTCTAGGATATGTCATTTTCTATTAGTTGTTAGGCTTTGATTAAAGTGTAACCCACCAAGGTTCTAATGCAGTACGACAAAATTAGGAAAGCTCGATCCGCATTTCATTGGACTTTTTGATATTTTGGAGAAGTGTGAAGAGGTACCTATAGGTTGGCCTTGCCTCCAAGCCTTTCAGTGGTAAACACCATGTTTCTTGTCTCAATGCTTAAGATAAATCGTCATGATAATTCTCATTTGATTCAGTGGGATTATGTTGCTTTGGATAAAAAATTGTCCTTTAAGGAGGAGTCGATTTCTATCTTGGATAGACATACTAAACAATTGAGATCACAGTGACGGTGAAGTGGAAACATATGTTTAAAATCATTTCCTCATCCTCAAGCTTTGAGATTAATACTCAAAAGGTTCTCTTAAACGAGACTATACTCAAAAACTCCTCATGAACTCATTTGGAAATCGTTGTTTCCTCTCAATTTAAATGTAAAAATATTTATTCTTGGGAATACTTAGTTCCCATATATTTATTTTGAAAAATGAAACTCAACTCTCCTCATCATCAAACTCAAGTACTCAAGTCTTAAAACAATTTTTAAAAGATTGTAAAAGACTTCTCAAAATGGGTCGAAACAACTCTCAAGACATTACTCTTAACTCTACCTTGAATTTGAATTATGAATTAAAGGGTTATGATTCATGTTATGAATGATCTCTTGATACTTAGATGTAGTTTAGAGTAGTTAGAATCAGAAAGGAGTAAAGGTACACCTTAAAAGAACTCAGATGGGTCGAACGACAGAAAAAGGATGGGGGCAGGTGACCTGGCGCACTGAGTGGTACGGGGCGCCAACCACTAAACTTCAGAGGGCTCTTCCTGGCACATTGCTAGAGCGGCGCGCCAACCCCCTCCCTAGAAAACCCAACGAATTTTGTTTGTCGTTTACTAACCCTCATTCACTTAGAATCAAATAGTTACATCCAAACCCTCTTAGGTCGTTTATTCAACTTATTTCTATGAAAATCTACTCGAAAACCCTCAACAATAATTCTTATTAATAAGTTCTTCGCCTCAAGAACTCAACCAATCATCAAAATTCAAGAATGGGGAACAACACTTCAAGAACTTAAATTTCTCAATCTTTATGGATGAATTCGATACTGTAAGTCATGATTGGAGTGTGGGTGAATGAACCCATCACTATAGAAGCCTACATACCTCCTAGGATCAAATCCTTGGCGAAAAATGCTCGAAGATTGCAAGAATCTTCGTCGTTCTTCCTTTTCTCCTCTTTTCCTCTACTTGAACTCCTCTAAAAACCGTAAGCGTATTTAGGATTGTGAAAACTGACCCAAATCAGTTTTGAACCCTAAAATATTACTAAAAACGTTTTAAGATAATGGGGTAAGGAAAAATCCAAAATACCCCTCATTATTCCGAGTAACTTTCCTTAAGGGCAGGCTGACTTCAAACGGGCATATCTCCCTCATCCAAACTCAAAATTTACCAAACTCAGTGGCGTTGGAAAGAGGATTCAAAGACCTTTCATTTAATATCTTATGCTCCACCTAATTCATCTTGTGCTGAATGTTATGGCCATTTGAAGTTGACCCAAACTCACAACTTAAGCGTAACTTGCAAAATTTTCAATTTGGCTCTTTCCAAATTAGTTCTTTTTTAAATTTAGCTCTTTCTAATGAAGAATGTTACATCAAGGTCGTGACCTTTCTGAAGGGTTGTAACTGTCCAAAGGGTTGTGACATTTCCTGTAAGGCACAATAAGGACATGTTCACACTATCCTTTATTGTCTATAAATATAGGGATTTCCTATCATTTTAGAAACAACAAGTTTTCGGGACTTCTTCATACACTACTAAATCTAGTATTCTAAGTATAATATACAGTGTTGAGTGGTTTGCTGACATTGTGGGTATAAGTACCGATTCATCGGTGAGTATGATCGTTCTATCCTGGGACGATATATTTCATTAACCCTGGGTACTTGAGGTGAATAATTTCCTTAAGGGAACATGGTGCATTCAGTGGGCTTTTTCTTCTTTGAGAAAATATTTTGTATATTGTTTCCAATCATATTTCTTATTTTATTTTCTCTGCTGGTTTTTAATTTTTACTCTTTAAACTTTGTTGTATCTTACCAAGTTCTCCAAAAAAAATTCTAAGTATCTTAGTAATAGAGGATGAACAACAATCTTAAAGACATTATTATACTATTGATATTTTTTGTATTCTACTGATTGAGGGAAACAAATCATGGAAGTAGAATATTAATGTACTACTTCTCCATAATTTGGTGCCCTTTTTAGCAAGGTTGAAATTATAATGTACTAGAAGTATTGGTGGTATTTCAGTTAAACATTACACCATGAAACCTTCTTATTATTTATCTAAGGAGGAAAATAGTTCCTAATAGTTAACTCTTTTGATATTTATCATGTATATTTTTTGAATGAATTTTTCTAGGCAAATAGTGTTTCCTTTTAAATTCCTTAGTTTGCAGAATGAGATATACATACTTTAGTTTGATAAGATATTTTGTCAAAATGTTTTAGTTGGAAGGTTATTTGAAAAGAAAAGCATATTTATGTGATGATCTCATAATATATTTTTATCAGTATGGAGACTAAAACCTTTTGTAGTTTTCTACTCTATGTGAAATTTTATTATGTTTGATTTTTGGATACAAAAATCTTTTGGAGTTTTCTACTCTGGTTAAATTAGACTGTGCATTTGGTTTGAAGAATATGAAAACTTCACCAAATAAATAGTGGTGTACATTGAGTTTCTGGAGATTAAAACATCTTGGTTTTCTACCGTGTCTGATTTTGAATTTTATTTGAAGTCGTAAAAAACACTTTATCAACATGCAAAGTTCATTCAGTTGACGATTTGAAGAATATAAAACTTCATTGTTAAATAGAAACAAATTGTACAAAACTTTTATCTTCATTGTTAGTATTCTAAGTGCCCGTTTGGATTTGCTTTTAATAAGTATCTTTTAAGTCAAAAATAAAAAGTCAAACTGAAATTACTTTTAAGTAAAAAATTTAAAAGTAGGGGAGATCTACTTTTGGTTTTTGACTTAGTTTAAGTCTTTTAAAACTTATTTTAAATCATTTATGACCTTGTTAAAAACCCTCTAACTCATTTTAAGTCATTTTTACTTATTTTAAGTTAGTTAAAAGTAAGTTTGAACAACTTTTAAGTCAATCCAAACACCCTCTAAATACTAAGTGGTATGTATAATTCTGATAACAATAAAACAACAAAGACCAGTGACTTAAAGTCTGTGATTTTTCGCATTCAATAGGTGCCTCTATTGAATAAACTTTCACATTGTGTAAAGATTGTCAAACGGAATTGAAGCACTATAATTCTTTTGTAGAATAATATTTTTAAAGGAGATTTCATGCCCCACATGACATTTTGATAGTATGAGAAATAATATGTGGAAAAATTATTTGCAAATACTTGAATAATATTTTGAGATTATATTAAAAATGTGGCAGTTCTTTGCTTATAATAAAGATAAATTTTGACTTAGTGTATAATTTAAATTTGGAGCTCAAGATATGAAATTCAATGACATTATTGTATTATGTTATACCCACAAAATTCTTGAAGTATATGTGATATTGTGGTCATTGAGCTTCTCTTTTACTAGTATATTATATGACTAGTAAGAAACTACAAAATTATATATATACTTGTTCAAAATAGTTGTGTTCTTTTATGAAAGAGTGTCACTTAAAATGTTGTGATTTTTCATGAAAATATATGTCTATTAAAATATATCTTTGTATAGACATGAATATTGGTTAATAGTCATTTGTCATGTTTGTGTTGTAAAAGAAGCATTTGGGTCATATTGCCCTTATTGGACTCGATGAGACTATATTCATGGGTAGTTCTATAATAATCAAATTGAAGCTTATGGAAAGGTCCTTCTAAAAAGGACATATGACAAGGTGCCGACTCTAAACAATGTGTGTATATTATAAATTATAATAAGTCAAAACAAAAAAATTGTGAGAAAAAGTTACCTCACGGAGGGTCTTTTCGAACTCAAAATTTCTTGTTCTTTTTACTGGCTTGAGTCAAATTGGTTGTGGAATGAATGTTTAAGACATGTCACTTACAAAACCTTGCAGAAACTGATCAACTTAGAAGTTATGACTAACTTTGAGTACAATAAATCAAAATATCAACTTTGTGTTGAATATATCATTAGAGTTGATTCACAGTGACATTTGTGATATTAAGTCAACAACATCTCATTGTGGGAAAAAGTATTTCATAAGGGATGGAGAGTATAAATATCCTTTTTGTATAAATATATTTAGAAAATGAAATCATTTATCTAACTACTTTCCCCTGCACACCTCAATAAATGGAATTGCAGAATGAAAAAATAGAACTTTAAAGGAAATGATGGATGCATTACTTATAAGTTCAGCTTTACCATAAAAATTGTGTGGAAAATCTATCCTTACATCAAAAGGAAACAACAAAAACTTTTGTCGGTTTATAAATAAAGAAACAAACACAATATATTCCATATGAGAAATGGAAATGAAGGATATTCAATTTGAGATATTTCAAAGTGTGGGGGTCTCTAGCCAAAGTCCAAGCTCATATCCCAAAATAGATTTTAAAAAATAGGACTGTTAAGTGTAAGCCTCTTCAAAGAGGATGATTGTAAAAAGCCAACTTCTCTATACACTCATGAAACCAAGAGGTGTTCATGGCCGAAACGAACAGAACTGTGAAAACCATAGACGCTAAAGGATTTATTGTGTGACATGTGGTTGTATAGATATAAACCAAAGCTTGATGATTCAAAGATATCAAATAAACCAATTGACTAAGTATATCTGACATATGTTCATTACATAAAGTTCAACAGGAAACCTACTTATCCAGATAACAATTAATTCTTAATTGTAAAGTATACACATTTGTTTGTTTCGTTGTCTTGTAGTAATTCCCCATTCATGCGGGGATATTTTGGTTTTACAAGATGTGAATGGAAAATAAAGAGTTGCGACTTTTATGAAGAGTTGTGGCTTCAATGAAAAGTTGAGACTTTTATGAAGATTTTGGTTTTTATGATAAGTTGTGACTTTTATGAAATGTTATGACCTTTCAGGAGGTTTGTAACTTTTCATAGTGTTGTGACCTTTCCGAGAAGGTAAAATAAGCATATGTTCACACTACCCTTTGTTGCTTAAATATAGAGGGATTTTCTCTCTTTTTAAAAACAACCAGTTTTCTGATATTCTTCTTGTACTAGTAAATCAAGTATTCTAAGTGTACTTTACTGCCGTTGAGTGGTTCGCTGACCCCATGTATATATGTACCAATACATCAGTTGGTAAGATCGTTCTATTCTGAGAGGATATATTACATTTACCTTGCATACTTGAGGTGAATAATTTCATTAAGGGAATACTGTGCATTCAGTGGGCTCAATTTTCTTCTTTGGGAAAATATATTTTTTATATTGTTTCTAATCTCTTTCTGATTCTATATTCTCTATTGTTTTTAATTGTCGAGTTTTGAAAATACTCTTTAAACTTTATTTTACAAAGTTCTCCAATTTTTTTGTTTTTAGTATCTTAGGATTACAAGATTAACAACAGTAAATATAGTGGGGATGGGATAGAAGATATAGGGGTGACATGAATCATAGGTAGTTATTAATTATACAAATGAAGTGTATCCCATTGCTAAAATCTCATAAAGTAATTCTCTTTTTCCGTTATTTAGTGTTTGGTTGTTGGATTAGAGGGGATAGGATCGGAGTAATATTGAACTTTGACTAGCTATTATTTTAGGGGAAAAACAAAATAACATTCAAACTAACCATTTTGACTACAAAATAAAAGTTTCACAGATAACTATTTTAAGGGGTAAAAACTTGAGTATATTCACATCAAACCAATAAATTTAAGAGATATACTTTCATAGAAACTCTTACTATTTAACTAGTTTTGATGCACATGCATTGTACGTGAATGTCAAACTATGTAGTGCACATTTTTTTAGAATAATGTCAATATTATTGAACAAAATAATTAAATAAACGATTATAAATCGATATTCTTCTTCTTCTTTTTCTTCTTCTATTCTTCTTGATTAACGTTTCAAAGACACTTCATCCAATTCAAAGTGTCAACGATTGCTAGTTAGTATAAGACCCAACTAAATGAGTTGGGGTCGAATCTCACAGGGAGCGGTACGTGTTTAAGATTCAATAAGGAAGTATGAATATGCTTAAATCAATCATAGGAATAAATATGTACGAATAAAAATATTATTCAAATCAGTGGGTGACACGAATGTCAAATGGGGTTTTTGATTTTGAATTATCAACTACAAACAACAACAAACAATATGAAATAACAATAATGAGATGGGTTCTTGAGATGTGATTCAATTATAGGCTAATATGGACATATGGTAGTTGCAACTATTAGAAAATAGCTAAATATCAGTGAGTAAGCTAAGCTATAGAGGAGATAAACTTTCTCTCGAACAATTTAGCCTGAATCAAGTTGATTTCTTCCGAATATCAACAAGCATGTAAAATAAGAACAATCCACCCCTTAGTCCATTCACTCTCTCGAGCTGAATGTGTGGAAAAGGGCTTAGCATTCACTCTTTCGAGCTGAACTCGGGTCAACCCAATACCCACAAACTATCAATTAAACACCTTAGTTCTAAAACCTCTCTCTCGAGCAAGCCAATAACACAACGCTATAATCGCGTTTGCAACTACAATTCTTAGTCTAGGTATGGAGTAAGGTTACTCTTACTAATGACTGAGTCTAATTGTATGCTCTTACTATATTCAAGCTTAACCCAAATCCTTAGGTTTGGGTTCTATACCTCTATACAGGGAATCTCATCCCAAGACTATTACTCTTTACCACCCTTCATACTAGAGGTGGTTCAACTGAAAAGTCAGTCTTTTGTCGATGAGTTGTTCTGGGCAAAAAGCTTGAGGAAGTCATGAGACTCCAGAAGGGCTTGAGAGAAGTCCATGAGTAAGTTAAGTGTTGAGTTTCAGAGGAATGCACCCATATTTATATGAATCATGAATTTGAGCTAAAATCGAGTTGTACTCTTTTCCTTAAGCCTTGTTTCAACTAAGATCCTTATGAGGAGGTATGTTTAGAGCATGTGTAGGATTTTTGCCTGAATAGGTAGCACGAGTTACGAGATCATTAGCAGTAGTAGTGAAAGTGCCCATAGTTAGAGGAAAGTATGTAGAGGTATAGAGATCTATGAAAGGGAGATAGTGATGGGGCATATTATGTTATTGCAATCATACACCCAGTCAATTATAAGCGATGAGTTCCTTTATGAGCAGAAAAAGGAATAATAATGTTGTAGAGAGTTCTTGACAGAAGGAAGAGGAATAGTTATTAGTCATGATGAGATAGAGTATATTTCCAACCAAAATAGAGTTAATGCCGATGTGTCATTGTTTTAGTAATGACCAAGTGTATGTGTTGAATAGAAGGACAGAGCATTCATGAAGTGATAGATCTAAACTAGTCTTATGCTTTGTTTGAGAGGGTCATGATGTTCAGAAGGTTATAGAACTGATTAAGTAATGAGGTATAGTATAGTAGGCAAGTGATCGTATTGATATTCGGGTTTAGTAATGAACATTAAGCTTGAATTTAAGATGAGTGTCATGATAAAAAGAATAACAACATGAGAGTTATGATGTTAGTTGTGAGATTTGGTCTAGCAGACTTGACATGGAGTAGGTGAGGAAATTGACATGTTAGCTTAAATAAATATGAGTGGTACAAGTGAGAGACCCTAACGTTTAGATGAGGGAAGTGAAGTGTGGCTAACTCACAAGATTAACTAGAGCATTAAGAGGTGTACCGATATGTATGTAATCAGACGAGGTTCCGATTAAGTTAACCATTTTCCATGTGTGCCTAGATAGCATAATTGAGTTGTCAATGTGTAACAGGTCCATAGCCTTAAAATGTCAGCTTTAGACCTAAGGGAAGATGATATAACGAGAAATCAAGTCAAGTGTTTGAGAGTAAGATAGTTATGAGTTCCAAATAGTATGGGAGATACCCTTTCGAAGATCCTTTTAGTAATGGAGTGATGTTAAAAAGAGGAGGTTGATGTTCTTATCGTTATTAGTGATGGTGTGATAATTCCATCAAAGGTTATAAATGAGGAGGATGAGGTTTTACTATGAGAAATAGTTAAATTAGAACCCTTAGTTGGTTTCGAAGGAGTTGGTTAGTAGGAGTCCATGGAGTTTTTAAAGTACTAGGCTTGAATGTGGTGTTGTTAAATATTTGGTGGTTCTTGAAATGAGCACAATGTGGTGGTAAAGAGTAATAGTCTTGGGATGAGATTCCCTATATAGAGGTATAGAACCCAAACCTAAGGATTTGGGTTAAGCTTGAATATAATAAGAGCATACAATTAGACTCAGACTTTAGTAAGAGTAACCTAATTCCATACCTAGTCCGTTCCGGTCCAGTAGTCTATGGAACGGAACGGGACACCGTGAACCGATACTCGGGACGAAACAGAATCAATATTTCATCCCGGTCCGGTTGATCTCGGTAAATTCCGGTTCCGATTAATTATTTTTTATTAATTAATTTATAATTTATAATTTATATATATATATATATATAAAATATAGGGCTGAAAAGCCTTTGACCTTTCGTCCTTTCCTACTGCCCCAGGCCCCAGGCGGCAACCTTTTCTGAAAAGATGCCTGTTGCGCTTGCCGACCTGCCCCCTTCCCACTGCCCAAATCCCTCCCAACAACAATATTTTCCAACGTCTCCATTCTCCAACTCTCAATTTCAATGACAATATTTTCCAGCACATCATTACAATTTCTACAAACTATATATACTCCCTCTCTTTATATTTTTAATTACAAACTACATATTTATAGTAACAATTAACAATTATTAATTTTTTCAATTCTAAATCTTTCTCAAAGTTTCAAGTTTTAAGTTCCAAATTCCAATCATATTATTTTGTAATTGTGAATATTTGAATAATCATTTGGTGAATTTTGGATGAATTATCTTCAAACATCAAATTTCGACATCAATTTTTAAATTTTGGGTTATAATAGTTTTTTCATTACACAAACGTTTGGTAACTTGATGTTTGCATAATCAAGACACAACTTCCAATTTGAGTGTCTACGATCGTACAATAGTAAACTAACCCAACCAAGGGTTGGGGTCGAGTCCCAAGGGGAGTGGTTTTGAGAATTAATAGAAAAATTAAATTTAGTTCTAATTAGTCATAGCTATAGACATTATCGAATATAAACATACTAAATCTAAAGGGATTGACGCAAGCAGCAATTATCAATGGGGGGTTTTGTGTTAATGAACAACTACAAAGAGCAAAAATATACGAAAACTAGATAGAGAAACGGGATTCTTAGGCTGTGATAGGAATACGGGATAAACTAAATTGTTGGGTACATCGTTTTGATAGTAAATTGTTGAGTATTTGTGACTAGGCTAGACTATAGTGGGGGTAAATTCTCTCTCGAGCAACTTACCCCGAATCGACTCAGTTTCTCTCGAACACTGAGTTGCCGCTTTAAGCATAGCCTCCGCCTCAGCCCATTCATTATCTTTATCTGAATGTGAGGGAGAAGGACTAGGATTCACTCTAGTTGCCACTTTAAGCACAGCCTCCGCCTTATCCTATTCACTCTCTCGAGCTGAATGTGTGGGAGAAGGACTAGGATTCACTCTCTCGAGCTGAACCCATGTTGACCCATTACCACCGGCAATCAATTTAGTAGTCTTAGTTTTACGACCTCTCTCTCGAGCAAGCCGAAAATACTAAGATGAAATTGTATTTGCAACTACAACTCCATTAAGTTCATACACAACTACTAAACGAAATCACATTTAAACAACAAATAAATTATCAACAAGCAAGACCCAACAGATAATCTAACCCATATTCACAAAATCACACCCTAAGAATTGGATTTAGCTAGACATTAAAAAGAGATAAAAGTTGATACCAAAAGGTGTTACCATCAAATGGGTACGATGGATTAAGTCTTAAAACATGTCAAGAGTGAAGAATCTTCAAGACCCAAGTCCAATTTCTTGGAGTTGAAACCCTTTGAATCTTCAAAGTCATAGAACAAAGTCTCCAAAACCCTCTAAAACTTAGACTCTCTAAAAAGTGTAAAAAGTTCTAAGAATAATAGTGACATGATACTAAGCTAGAAATTTAAACAAGTATTTATAGTGTTTGAAAATGTGTTGCGAAGGACCCTTCGGTGAAGTTAGTCGGGATCGCCAATACATTTGGCGATCTGCCGTTTGGTCGATTTCATCGCCTTCCTGCTTTAGCGTTTAGCCTCTTCGCATTTTGAGTAGTTGGGCAATATGTTACTGCTTCGCGGAACTGTCAGCGACACGCCGACTGCTCCATTTTATCTCCAACTTGACCATTTTCTTCAGGGCTCTGCGCACTGGAACAAAAGGCGATCTCCAGGCCGATCGGCGACTCGCCAACTGGGCTCGGCGATCTTTAGGCCTTCATTTTTTTCGTTGTTTTCAGCCGCCTTCTTCCTTCTTGCTAGGTAGTGTTCGTGCTTTGCTTCAAACTCAAAATACCTGAAACTTAAGTGTTTTCATCTGATATTGAAACAAAATATGCATTTGAGGACACTAATTCTATCAAAATATAGCCCTAAATTAGTCTAATTTGTGGACTCATCAACACCCCAACTTAATATTTTGCTTGTCCTCAAGTAAACTAGAGTTCAGCTATTCAAAAAGGGTGTCTCAAATAGTGCTACATAAGAATCAATCATGAATGCACACAACAAGACTCACTTTACTCATGCAGAGATCAATTGTGCACTTAAAGGTTCAAGTTGTGACTCACCATTATCAAAGAATCTCATGCTCACAATACTTGCTTAAAATGCAAGTTCAAGCTCAACAAAAGTGTTCAAATTCCCTCACACAAAGAACGATTCCATATTCACACAATGGTTCACAATTTAAAGTTTTGGAATCAAATGCAACGCTCACACTCAAAAAAGAGGAACACAATGAATAATTTTACCCATAGGTTTGTCCGTATTTTCCAATCAACATTTGTTTCAGCTCACTCAAGATCAAAAAGGTCTTTTCAAGGCTTGTAATGGGGCTGAGTACAAAGGTATGATCATTTAGGCTCAGTGACTTTCATCCTCATTAAATGTGGTTCTCACAACACTTTCTTTCATCTTCATTCATCATCTTCTTTAGCGCTCATAAGTCATCCTATTATTCACTTTCCATGGATTGTTTGGGAACCCCATTTCTTTTGTACTTTTCTCATAACTTTTTCTTTTTCTTTTCTATTGTATTTTTTTTTGTATAGAAGGGTTCCATTTTTCTCAACACCTTGGGTTAAAGGAGACTTTCCTTGCACTTCTTGACTTTCCCTTTTCTTCTCACCACACCCCCAACTTAGTCTTTTGGCCTAAGTTGTCTATTGAAACAAAACAAAAATCATGAGGATTATGGGTATTGGGTAAAGAAAAGTCATTGTTTTATCAAGTTTCTTCCAAAGAAAAGTAAGGCTCAAGGGGTGTTCAAAAGCGGTTCACACACTCACAAGGTAGGCCACAAAGGTGGTATATGTCAAATTGGCTCACACTCTTCGAAGTTGGCTATGATCATATCAAGAGATAGCCTTACTTAGTCGACCGGACCAACGGGGCAAATTCTAGGTGTTGTCATGCAAGGTTCACACTAAGCTAATCACACAAGGCATCGACACTAAAGTCAAACAAGACTCCACACTTTCGCTAGTGTGAAACGTTTATCATAAGAGAATCAATTTTATACATGGCTAATTACAACGAGATGCAAAGAGTTCACATATTGTCTATGCAACTTCATTTGGTCTCATCGTAGTCGTACATTCATGTTCATTCAATTATGAGCACTATTGAAGCCATCGGTATTGATCAAAATCGAGACTTAAATATGCTAAAGAACAACCACTATCAAGTACATACAAGAGGTGGCGAATTTTTTTCCGGAAGGGTCAAAATAATTTGCAAAAATAATTTGCAATTTAAAGAAAAAGAAGCTACAAGGTCAAATCTTCCACGAAAGCAATATTAACACAATTATAGCTTACAACGCAAATACATAAACAAAACACGATTCACGAATGGCACACAAAGGTGAGCCACATACCAGCACAATTAAAAATAGTTTGTCCTCAAATGCAAATAATAAAATATCTAGAATGTAAATTAAAGAAAGACAGAGAGAGGTAAAGATAGGATCTTGTCTAAGTGGTCGCTCCGTCTGTTTGGGCATCAGTGCCCGATATGTTAGCCTGGACTTGGATAATAGTCCCCGGAGCTACTTCAGAAGGTTCAGCGACAACTGACTTGCTAAAATTGTCCAAGTAATGAACCGCCAAAAAGGAATGTATAGCTGTGTAGATTCCACGAGTCCACGAAGGGACAGTGGGATCTCGGGGGATAGATCTCTTGTTGTAACTAGGTTTTTTACCCTTGCTTCCCGTCTTGGGAGGATTCACTTCATTTGTATCTTTCCTGAAATATTTCTCTCTTATTTGTCGGGGTGGCATGATTCTCCCTGCAACTTTAGGTCTGGTCATGTCTGCAACACATCGAGGAAAAGTTAGAAAATATTCGACAAACAAAACAAGGACAATCAGCTGCAGGCAGACTTGCCCCTCGGCGAGTCGTCGAATACTTTCGGTGAACAAGGGGTTGCCCGCCGAAGGTTTCAGTGCAGTGGGGGTTCAAGGGGTGCAGACAAAGGGCGAACAAGAAGACTTTCAGTGATTCGCTAAGTGCTTTTGGCGAACTTATGCTTCTCGTCGAAAGGTGCAGAAACCAATCAAAGCATATATCATGAAATTAAAGGTGAGATGGGGTCATTAAGCGAGCCGCAGAGTGGTTTGGCGAGATCGGCCCAGCTTGCCAAGTGGCCCAACGTGACTTCATGCAACCCACCTTCTCCAATTCAACCCCGCAACCCCCAAAAACAAAATCAAGGCATGCATAACTCAAATTAAGCTTAGACCCAATGACACTCATGCACAACCCACGATTTTTCATCTCCTTCAAGGTACAATTTTCAGGAATTAACTATTTAACTCGGTACGGGCAAAATTAATGAATCTAACAGGCAAACAAAGTTTTTTAATCCTACTAGAGATGCCCAACACATATCAACAATGTAATATCATTGCATTGAATACAAAAATTGATAGAAATAACTTAGAGTTTGGGAACCAACCTTTGGTGTTGACTAAAATGGAATTGAATCGCTAGGCAGCAATGTAACCCAAGTTCCGAGCACAAATCAACAACTAAAAATACCCCAAAAATGCAAGAAATAGAAAAACTAGAGTGCGGGTGTGAGTTTGGGAAGATGGAAAGGTGAGGGAAAGGGAATGAATTTGAAACTTTTAAACCTTTGGCCTGAAAAACCATCCAGTTTCGCCCATTCGGCGATATTAGTCAAGAACGCCAAACCACTCGGCGTTTCACCGAGTAGCCACTTGCCTCGCCGAACTTTACAGAACTTCCAGTTGTTTTGGGAGTCCAAACGGTGGTCTCTATCGGGATCGGATTCGCCAATAATTTCTTGTGCTCGCCGAGTTTTATAGACTCCAATGTAAGATGGTCTTGAGTCTAATGGTGGTGTAGTTCGAGGTCGCCGAACTGTTCAGCGATTCGCTGATTGGACCTGTTGCTCGCCAAACTGCACTTTTCATTCACTCTCCACACTTCCATATGCACAATCAACACACCATTATTTTATCAAAGCAACATAAAAAAATAAAGGGTTTTGGGTTGCCTCCCAAATAGCGCCTTAGTTAACATCGTGGCACGACGCAAGTTAAAACCTAGTCCTCATCTTCGGAGTCAGCCATGGTGTAACTAGGTGACTACTCGACAAATGGTGGATAGCGACCTGATACTAATCTGCTTATCTAGGCCTCTTGTAGCTAAATTACCATGGAATTGGAGGTTGTCATTTGATTCAGCATTTTGATGTTCTCTTTTATCTTTTTCAACACCTTATCTTGTTCTTCGATCTTGTGTTGAATGAGTGAGAGGAATTCGTCATTTTGTCCACCCCCCTGCTTCTTCCCCTTTTTACACACGGGAAGGGAGAAGTGCTTTTCATTTTTCGTGGATTATGCCTCTAATTCCATGATTCTTATGGATAAGAAATCCACTTGAGTCACCAGTGCATCCCATTCTTGTTTCTTTTTTATTTCCTTATTGGTTTCAACCATGCTATCAAGGAGTTTGGCCACTTCTTCATAGGGTTGGGTTAGCAAACCACCCATGAAAAGTTGGTCAGAGGTACTTATATTTTCGAGTCCAAGACCCTTATAGAAGCACTCTAGTAGCACTTTATCGGTCATCCCATGAGTTGGGCATGGTTGAAGCACTGATTGAAATTTCAGCCACATTTTTTGAATGGTCTCATCCCCTACTTGCTTGAACGTTAGGAGATTATCCCTAAGATTCAACAATTTCAGGAGAGGGTGATCCATTTGATACCCATAGCTTTCGTTCTCACTCATTTTTCCTGAATTAGTCACACAACCAACAAAACAAAACTACAAATTAAGTAAGTAGAACTACAACTAAGAAAAACAAAAGTTTTACTTAACTAAAAATTCTCAAATAACACCACTCCCTGGCAGCGGCGCCATTTTGATGTTTGTGTAATGAAGACACAACTTCCAATTCGAGTGTCTACAATCGTACAATAGTAAAGTAACCCAACCAAGGATTGGGGTTGAGTCCCATGGGAGTGGCTTTGAGAATTAACAGAAAAATAAAATTTATATTTAATTAGTCATAGCTATAGATATTATCGAATATAAACATAATAAATCTAAAGGGGTGACGCAAGCGTCAATTATCAATGGGGTTTTTTGTGTTAATTAACAACTACAAACAGCAAAAATATACGAAAACTAGATAGAGAAACAGGATTCTTGGGATGTGATAGGAATACATGATAAACTAAACTGTTAGGTACACGTTTTTGATAGTAAATTGTTGAGTATTTGTGACTAGGCTAGACTATAGTGGGGGTAAATTCTGTCTCTAGCAACTTATCCCTAATCGACTTGGTTATTCTCGAACACCGAGTTGCCTCTTTAAGCACAGCCTCCCCCTTAGGCCATTCACTCTCTCGAGCTGTATGTGTGGGAGAAGGACTAGGATTCACTCTCTCGAGTTGTACCCATGTCGACCCACTACCACCGGCTATCAATTTAGTAGTCCTAGTTTTACAACCTCTCTCTCGAGCAAGCCGAAAACACTAAGATGAAATCGTATTTGCAACTACAACTCCATTAAGTTCATACACAACTACTAAATGAAATCACATTTCAACAACAAATAAACCATCAAGAAGCAAGACCCAACAGATAATCTAACCCATATTCACAAAATAGACCCCAAAAATGGGGGTTTTAGCTAGACATTAAAAAGAGATAAAAGTCGATACCAAAAGGTGTTACCATCAAATGGGTACGATGGATTAAGTCTTAAAACACGTCAAGAGTGAAGATTCTTCTAGACCCAAGTCCAATTTCTTGGAATTGAAACCCTTTGAATCTTCAAGGTCTTAGAACAAAGTCTCCAAAACCCTCTAAAACATAGACTCTCTAAAAAGTGTAAAAAGTTCTAAGAATCATAGTGATATGATACTAAGCTAGAAATTTAAACAAGTATTTATAGTGTTTGAAAATGTGTTGCGAAGGACCCTTCGGCCAAGTTAGTCGAGATCGCTGATACATTCGGAGATCCGCCGTTTGGTCGATTTCATCGCCTTCCTGCTTTAGCATTTAGCCTCTTCACGTTTTGAGTAGTTGGGCGATATGGTATTGCTTCGCGGAACTGTTCGGCGATACGCCGACTACTCCATTTCATCCCTAACTTGACGTTTTTCTTCAGTGCTCAGTGCACTGGAAGAAAAGGCGATCTCCAGGTCGATCGACGACTCGCCAACTGGGCTCGGCGATCTTCAAGCCTTCATTTTTTTTGTTCTTTTCAGCTACCTTGTTTCTTCCTGCCAAGTAGTGTCCATGCTTTGCCTCAAACTCCATATCCTGAAACTTAAGGGTTTTCATCAGATATTGAGACAAAATATGCATTTGAGGACACTATTTCTATCAAAATATAGCCCTAAATGAGTCCAATTTGTGGATTCATCATAACTTCGTTCCACTCTCTAATCTTATATTTATTATTTGTATTTATTATTTGTAAGTTGTTCTTATTATATTTTATTTGTTCTTGTTAAATTTTGTATTTTATAATTTATAATTTTACATCATGGAGTCTTCTATAAAAAGTGGTAAAGGTAAAATAGGTGTTGCAGAAGCAGTAAAAAATATGTTTATAAGAACTAATAAAGGTTCTAGTTCTTCTAAATCTAAACTTCCTCTTGTTAGAATAAATACGGATGAATTTACGCATGTGAATGAAACTTGTTTTTCTGGTCCCGATCCTATAAAAATTAATTCGGATACTCCTATAATTCCCCATTAGCTTTATGAAAGACATTATTGTAATTATCAAGAAAATGATGAAGATGAAGAAGTAGATTTAGATGATACACCGACTTGTCCCGACCTCAATAGTACTGAAGTTCCACCTTAGGAGGACAATCCTCCGGTTGAAACTAGTCGTCCTCCTATTATTCCAACTAGGGGTAAGACCAAGGTAGAACGTACTAAAAATTCACATGTGTGGAAACTTTGTTATTTGAATAATGAAAAAACTTTTCGTATATGTAATATTCATAAAAAAAAATTAAATATACATCTAGTGGGAGTGGAGGTTCAACGGGGGATTTAAAAAGACATTTGATTCTAAAACATAAGAAAGAGTGGTTTGCATATTTATCTTCTCTTGGTGTTAATGAAGATTCTAGCATTGGAGCATCGGTTAGAGGGTCAAATATGGTTCAAGGTGAATTATATACTTCGAACCCAAGTGGTCCTCTTACACATCGAACCTATAATAAGGATCGTGATTGTGAAAATTTTGCTAAAATGATTGTCGTTTATGGTTTACCTTTTAGTTTTGGAGAACATCCGGATTTTATTGCATATATTTGTGATACATATAATCCTAGTTTTACTTGTTTATCAAGAGGCATGGTAAAAAGAGATCATTTTGAATTTCAAGAAAAACATTGTCAATATTTACGTGCCTATTTTGAAATAATGGATTGTAAAGTTGTTGTTACCATTGATATGGGCTGTAGTCCTAATGGTTTTGATTATTTAACTTTTACTGCGCATTGGATTGATTATAATTGGAATTTACAAAAAAGAATTACCGGTTATAAAATTTGTCAACAGAAAAAAACTGGGATATATATTATTACTACTGTGTTGGATATTTTAGATTTTTTTGGTCTTTGTGATAAAGTCATTAGTCATCTCTCATTTATAGCATTGAGTGGCTATTAATCCTCCTTTAAATCTAACGTTTATTTCTGACAAATCGAATCATAATATTTATTGTAATTAATCCCTAATTGTTAGCCATTTATTGACAATTCTCTATGTCAATTATCCACTAGTCTTGGAGACTTTATTGCTCTTCAATTTTGAGACGTTTGGTTCTTTTGCTGAACATTAGAGCTATTTGGTTTGGTCCATTTGGTTGCCTATATAAGCGTCTTTTGATTTACTCTCATAAGGTAGAATAGAGAAGATAATACTTTCACATATATTCTAGTGCTAGGTTTTTTCGTTGATTTAATCTTTGTTAGTTTCTGGCTCCTAGTATTATATTAGAAGAGCTTGTTGAATCCTGGAGGATACGTCCATATCGGGTGAAATATCCTTAAGGAAAGTGTCTTTTGACACGCCTCAAGCTATGAGAATTTTCTATAAGAGTTATTGGTGAAGTATAAGCTTTGGTGAATTCGTTACAAGTGTTCATGGTGAAGGTATTTTCCGTAAGATTTCCAACAATCTCAAGGATATTTCGTTCTTTATTCTTACGAAAAATACTACTTGCAAAATTGTTAGCGCTTTCAAATTTCCCTTCTCCTGTATTCTCAATTTTGGTGTGTTAATGATAAAGATCACGAGTTAAGTGAATATGTGAGAAGGAAAGACGTCGTTTTAGTATTGAGACTACATACAACCTTGAAATCTGACAACTGTATGTCTACATTGGAATGTGGTGATAAATAACACTGGGAAAAGCTCCTCATATTAGGCGGAGAATAACTAAGTAAGTTTTTATCCTCATGTTAATAAGGTATGTAACTTCTATGTTTATATTTTAATAGATTTGATTATGCCAAACTCTTTAAATATGCCCTCAGTGTATATAGTAGAAGATTCGGAGAAATGATAATTCCACAAAGTAAAAAAGCGGATGATATGCATAATTGTGGTCATCTCTCAAACGAATCTTGTGAAGTTAATAAGGTATGTAACTTCTATGTTTATATTTTAATAGATTTGAATATGCAAAACTCTTTAAATATACCCTCAGTGTATATAGTAGAAGATTCGGAGAAATGATAATTCCGCAAAGTAAAAGTGACGAAGCGGAAGATATACATAATTGTGGTCATCTCTCAAACGAATCTTGTGATCAATATGAGATATTGGGTGTTAGACTTTGGTATTGTTGGACATGTTTGTGCTAAGTAAATTAAAATCACGCTCTGTAGGATTTGAACCTACGACATCGGGCTTAGATAGTCTCACTGTGAAATGTTCGCATCCAAGTCGTCAATTTAAACATAGTGCCACCATAACCCTAAGAAAACGAGATTGGGTTTGTGTGTGTAGACTATCCTTGGAAGTGTCAGGTTCCCGATGCCCTACCTGAAGCCCCATCGCAGGGTCCCCATTTTCCTCGACCAAGAGGAGAGGAACGAAGAACGAAACTTTACGACAATAACAATAAAAAGTTGTTCAAATAGGAATTTGAGGTTGAAGGTTCATTATTTTTTATTTGAGTTTAGAGTCTTAGTTTTTTTTATTTAACCTGGGACTTTCCTATTCATACTATCGGCTCTATATTGATTAGGGCGAATGTGAGTACGAGCCGAGCCAAGCGCGATTCTGATTCTCAATTTGGTTTTCTGTTCTGGAATGATGTATCTACTCAAATTGAAAAATGAAGAATGATTTATTTATATATATATTCACATTTATATATTGGCATTTTCTAAGGTGGTACATGATATTAATGTTAGTGAGAGTTGATTTACGTGGAATTGTGATAAAAAATAAATATAATATTGACATTATTTGAGGTTGTATATGATAATATGCATACACAAAATATTATAGTGATATTTTTGTACACTTAGCAAATATATGTGAAATTATTTGTGTGCGCTGATGTTTCTTATTTAAACATTACGAAAAATTATGAATTAATTAAGGGACCATGTGTTGGGTGGACATTGTTTTTGAATTTCTTTTAAATAATAAAGAAGGATCAAGTTGTTAATAGACTTATTTTTCTTGTCTAGTTTTGCTAATTTTAATGTGGATAATATTTTATTAATGAGTCATCCGTATTTGAATTGCTTTTGAATATTCTTAACATTAGTTAGCATGATTGAGATAGCCACTATAATTAGTCATTATCCAAAATTTGAATGCAAATATTGTGTAAGCTTATTGCTTTATTTAATTTTATTTGACATTTTTGGTAGTGTGGTAGGTGAGGAATTCTAGGTGTACCATTTTTGATAGGTGAGGAATTCATCTTATGTTTGGCTAAAGATTTATTATAATATTCTTTTGTTAAGTGTCTTAATCTTGATATTTCTTTAATATTATTTATGATATATTCTAGATATAACATATCTTGGGTTCTTAGATACATATATAAATTTTCCTCCATTAATTGTCCTAATAGTTTTATTATCTTCCATAGATTCTGTCCAATATTGTAATATTCGTAGTTCATTTTAATCTAAATTTATTTCTAACTCATACCATTCTATTCTTTCGAGGTCTAAATAATGTAGGTCTATTTCATAACATTGTTGGTTTAATATATCCTCTGATTTGTTATCATTAAATATTTTTTCCCATTATATTCTTCTTAATTCAATTATTTCTATACCTTTAAGTATATATAAGATTAAAAGTTTCATAGTTTTTTATCATTTCATCATGCATGTATGTAGTCATGTTCGTTGTTATGCAGGTTTTTTATTTTCAATTATTCCTTCCTATCATATGATTAAATTCATATTAGATCATTATGAACTAGATTATTTGTTTATCATGTTCTCCTGTCACTACTAGCATCGTACTTTAGCGAATATTTCCTCCTTATCAGCGCCTCAACTTTGTTTACTCCCTTAAACGGCTTTCCTTGCCTACCGGTTTAATCATGATTCAAATAATTCTAATACATAATAACTAACATAAATTTATTCAATCATATATATGATATTCAGGAATATATGAAATTAGTTCTGCATATTTGTTGAACAATATACCTTTGCCTCTTGCTTATCCATGATATCTGAGAGTTGCTCTATTATCTATTAAGTATGAATATGTTTTAAATATGTGAGAGAGTGTTTTTTATGAATGTGCTTCGTTTATTCCCAGCCTATTTCTTATGTTACATGTACATTTCTTTATATAGAAAGGAAATCCTATCTACTGCACTAACAAATTCTATCATATCTCTACAGTAATGCACAATAATGCACGTACTATACTACTTACTTTACAATAATGCACTACTACTTACTCTACAATAATGCACACCACACTTGTCCTATTAATAATGCACACCACCTACCACTTTTAATATGCACATGCATACTACCCTACACTTGTTGACTATTTTACATGATTTATTCCTACTAACTTTCTTACAAATGCACCTAATAATTTACAATAATACTACTATTCACTATTTGTTTTTGTCTTGTTTGGCCAAATATATCTTCTTTGCCGTATCTCTTTAGTTGTCTTTATCTTCTTTGTCTTCATATCTCTTTGACTTTATTCTAGCTGGACATCGGGAATCACGTTGTCTTCTCCATTACATTTTGAACATAGATGATCAGGGTATTTGTGTCCAATTAGCTTGCAATATCTGGTTAATAGTTCTGGCGAAATAAATCCTGCTTTGAGTGCTCTTGTCGTAGGTCTTTCTTCTGGTTTTTATAATGATAAAATCCATCGCTAGACTTCATCCATATTTGTTCTTCTTAGTTCTCTCGAATTTGAATATATCATTAACTGATCTCTAGAGTAGTAACTCCATATAGCATTCCCGTTCAAATAATTGTTTGTTAACTCTTGTATAATAGTTGATATACCAATTATTCTTTTATTGGCATAAAAACTTGGTATCTCTATTTTTTGTATTTCTTCCTGTTGTCCAATATCTTCAGATATAATCATATCTTTGGTTAGTCCTATTTTAATAACTTGAATTGGGGGTTTTATCTCTTCGTATAATATCTCCGCTGGTGTTGTATAAAACTTTACATAGAATAAATTTT
>NW_006238939.1:1781720-1782575 GCF_000226075.1 Solanum tuberosum | reverse complement strand
GGCTATCTGCATATGTAGAGGTTTGTGGTTCCATAGTCAATGTGTTTCTTGGCATTCTTGGGTAAATGGTTTTTCAAATAGCTAGTTTAATCATGCATTCTTATGTTGTTTTTCACTAACTTGTTTACTTGTACCTGCAGCTGTATTTAAACAAACATTATGAGTTTTAAGGTGTTTCCCAACGTCACCTTTTAGCTCTGGATTTTTAAAGTCTTCCGATTGACTTAGCTCCGCATTTTTACAGTCATGCTGCTAACCTATATTAGCTTTAGACTTCAGATTATCTTCATTAGTCTTTAGCTTTTGTATTTCATTGTCCATGCTGTCCACTTTTATACAAAGTATAGTAATGGCTTTGAGTATATCTTCCATTTTATTTTCTTTCTCAGTTTGAGTAGCTTTGTCTTGATAAGTAATCTGCAATAACATTCTTATCAGTTTTTATTACATCAATTGTAAATGTAAAATTTAGTATATTTAATACCAATATCCTTATTTCTTTTGTTGTTACCGAATCTTGTATTTTTCTTGTTAGCCACCATTTTACTTGTGTATTATCGGTCCTTATAATAAATTTGTTATATACAATATATGGTTCAAATGATAATAAACACTTATATACTGAATATAATTCTTTTCTATTTATTTCCCATTTTATTTCTGTATTAAACATTTATACACTGAATATAATTCTTTCCTATTTATTTCCCATTTTATTTCCGTATCAGTAAATGTTCCTGAATAATATCTACAATGAAGTTCTATTTTTTCTTCATCATACTTGTATTTTAAAACTCCTCCATAACTTTTTTCACTGGCGTCTGATTCTACTATATAAGTAATTTTTTTGTTTTC
>NW_006238939.1:1780954-1781100 GCF_000226075.1 Solanum tuberosum | reverse complement strand
ACTTTAAGTGGTAAAATCCTGATTTGCAGTCAAATTTACTAAAGTAATTATATCCTTGTTTTGTCTTATTTTTAATATTTTATTTGTTTTTGGGTAATTATATGTTTTAGTTTTTGCATTTAAATTTCTATAATCAATAACCATTT
>NW_006238939.1:1773251-1777134 GCF_000226075.1 Solanum tuberosum | reverse complement strand
CCTCAACTTTGTTTACTCCCCTAACGGCTTTCCTTGCCTACCGGTTTCAACATTAGGATGGCATAGTATAGAAGTTTTCTCCCTGTTTCTAGTGTGCTAATAAACAATAAATCATGATTCAAATAATTTTAATACATAAGAACTAACATAAATTTATTCAATCACATATATGATATTCAGGAATATATGAAATTAGTTCTGCATACTTGTTGAATAATATACCTTTGCCTCTTGCTTATCCATGATATCTGAGAGTTGCTCCATTATCTATTAAGTATGAATATTTTTTTAATATGTGAGAGAGTGTTTTTTATGAAAGTGTCTCGTTTATTTCAGGCTTGCCTATTATGTTACATGTACATTCCTTTATATAGAAAGGAAATTCTATTCTATCTTACAAATTCTATCCTATCTTACAAATTCTATCCTATCTACTGCACTTACAGTTTAATGTGCACACCTTAATAATGCACACCTACCAGACCTACTACTTTACACTTGTCCACCTAACACACTTACTACTTTACACTTGTCCACCTACCACTTTAAGACATACTTTAATAATACATTCTACCCTACACCTGTTGACTAATTTACATAATTTATTCCTACACTACCAACTTTTGAAAAATAATGCACCTAATAATTTATAATAATGCTCCTACTTTATACTCTTTTGTTTTGGTTTTTTTGGCCAAATATGTCTTCTTTGCCTTATCTCTTTAGTTGTCTCTATCTTTATCTTCTTATCTCTTTAAATTTTATTCTAGTTGGACATCTGGTATCACGTTGTCTTTTCCATTACATTTTGAACATAGATGATCAGGGTATTTGTGTCCAATTAGCTTGCAATATCTGGTTAATAGTTCTGGCGAAATAAATCCTGCTTTGAGTGCTCTTTTCGTAGGTCTTTCTTCTGGTTTTAATAATGAGAAAATTCATTACAACAAAAATTACAATCATTTCTAGGACTAGTAAACCAAGTAAGAGAATACATACCAAAATTAGCAAAGAATTTAAAACCATTACAACTAAAATTAAAAGAAAAGCATAGAATACCAGTTTGATAAAAAAAACCAAACACAAATAAAAAAGGAAAACTAATTATGTAAGAACCTACCTAAACTATATTTCTGGATGAAAACAAAAAATTACTTATATAGTAGAATCAGATGCCAGTGAAAAAAAGTTATGGAGGAGTCTTAAAATACAGGTATGATGAAGAAAAAATAGAACATCATTGTAGATATTATTCAGGAACATTTACTGATACGGAAATAAAATGAGAAATAAATAGGAAAGAATTATATTCCGTGTATAAATGTTTGCTATCATTTGAACCATATATTGTATATAACCAATTTATTATAAGGACAGATAACACACAAGTAAAATGGTGGCGAACAAGAAAAATACAGGATTCAGTAACTACAAAAGAAATGAGAAAATTAATATTAAATATATTAAATTTTACATTTACTATTGAAGTAATAAAAACTGATAAGAATGTTATTGTAGATTACTTATCAAGACAAAGCTACTTAGACTGATAAAGAAAATACAATTGAAGATATACTCAAAGCCATTACTATACTTTGTATAAAAGTGGACAGTATGGACAATGAAATACAAAATCTAAAGACTAATGAAGATAATCTGAAGTCTAAAGCTAATACAGGTCAGCAGCATGACTGTAAAAATGAGGAGCTAAGTCAATCAGAAGACTTTAAAAATCCAGAGCTAAAAGGTGACGTTGGGAAACACCTTCAAACCTATAATGTTTGTTTAAATATAGCTACAGGTACAAGTAAACAAGTTAGTTAAAAACAGCATAAGAATGCAAACTTAAACCAGCTATTTGAAAAACCATTTACTCCAAGAATGCCATGAAACACATTGACTATGGAACCACAAACGTCTACCTATGCAGATAGCCTACAAAATGAGAAAAAATTATATAACCATGTCACAAGAACATATATTGAAATTATATACGAAAGCCAAACGTATTTAAACCATAATCCTAGATCCACTACAACCAAACAACCAAGTCAAGACTACCTAACCCAAAAATTACAAGGTTATAACAAGCTAATCGCACAGCCAAAACCTAACGTCAATTTAGTAAGGACATGTTACAATTATGGATTATTAAATACCGTATACACATACGACGGAGAAGAAATAAGTGGAATACCAGAACTAAACAAGACATTCATCACATATAAAAGAGTTACCAAGGGAAATTTATTCTATGTAAAGTTTTATACAGCACCAGTGGAGATATTATACGAAGAGATAAAAACCCCCAATTCAAGTTATTAAAAATAGGACTAACCAAAAATATGATTATACCTGAAGATATTGGACAAACAGGAAGAAATACAAAAAAATAGAGATACCAAGTTTTTATGCCAATAAAAGAATAATTGGTATATCAACTATTATACAAGAGTTAGCAAAATAATATTGAACGGGAATGCTATATGGAGTTACTACTCTAGAGATCAGTTAATGATATATTCAAATTCGAGAGAACTAAGAAAAACATATATGGATGATATGCAGCGATGGATTGTATCATTATTAAAATCAGAAGAAAGACCTACGACAAGAGCACTCAAAGCAGGATTTATTTCGCCAGAACTATTAACCAGATATTGTAAGCTAAGTGGACACAAATACCCTGATCATCTATGTTCAAAATGTAATGGAGAAGACAACGTGATTCCAGATGTCCAGCTAGAATAAAGTCTAAAGAGATAAGAAGATAAAGATAGAGACAACTAAAGAGATGAGGCAAAGAAGACATATTTGGGCAAAAAAGTCAAAAGAGAAGAGTATAAACTAGGAGCATTATTGTAAATTATTAGGTGCATTATTTTTCAAAAGTTGGTAGAGTAGGAATAAATTATGTAAAATTAGTCAACAAGTGTAGCGTAGTATGTATTATTAAAGTATGTATTAAAGTGGTAGGTGGACAAGTGTAAAGTAGTAAGTGTGGTAGGTGGACAAGTGTAAAGTAGTAAGTGTAGTAGGTGGACAAGTGTAAAGTAGTAGGTGTGGTAGGTGTGCATTATTAAAGTGTGCACATTAAACTGTAAGTGCAGTAGATAAGATAGAATTTGTAAGATATGATAGAATTTGTAAGATAGGATAGAATTTCCTTTCTATATAAAGGAATGTACATGGAACATAATAGGCAAGCCTGAAATAAACGAGGCACTTTCATAAAAATCACTCTCTCACATATTTACAAAATATTCATACTCAATAGATAATGGAGCAACTCTCAGATATCATGGATAAGCAAGAGGCAAAGATATATTGTTCAATAAGTATGCAGAACTAATTTCATATATTCCTGAATATCATCTATGTTATTGAATAAATTTATATTAGTTATTATGTATTAGAATTATTTGAATCATGATTTCTAGTTTATTAGCACACTGGAAACAGGGAAAAAACTTCTATACTATGTCATCCTAATGTTGAAACCGGTAGGCAAGGAAAGCTGTTTAGGGGAGTAAACAAAGTTGAGGCGTTGATAAGAAGGAAGTATCCGTTAAAGTACGATGCTAGTAGTGACAGGAGAACATGATAAACAGATAATCTAGTTCATAATGATCTAATATGAATTTAATCAATTATAAATATGATAAGAAGGAATAATTGAAAATAAAAAACCTGCATAACAACAAACATTACTACACACATGCATGATGAAATGATAAAAAACTACGAAACTTTAATCTTATATATACTTAAAAATATAGAAATAATTGAATTAAGAAGAATAATATGGGAAAAAATATTTAATAATAACGAATCAGAAGATATATTAAACCAAAAATGGTATGAAATAGACCTACATGATCTA
>NW_006238939.1:1769502-1771024 GCF_000226075.1 Solanum tuberosum | reverse complement strand
GAAATACTAATAAAAGCATGTTTTAGGAAAGGAATAGATACACCCATAGAAATATACTTAGCGGATGATAGAATTATACAACCCATAGAAAAAAGTATAATAAGTGCAGTAAAAGGTAATCTCATATACCAAAAATTTAAATTTATAATAAGTGCTAACTACTCAGTAGCAATAAATGACAGAAACATAGATAAATCACTAGTATTATATTGAAAAATGTCAGGGATAGAACCAGCCCCAGGAAGTAAAATATTTACAGCTAGATGTAAAAACCTATATGTTTTGACAACAAAACATAAGATAATAATAGAGGGATATTACAACAGATATTATACACCAATTATAGATACAGGAGTAGAAGCCAATATATGTAAATACAATTGTTTACCAGAAGATAAATGAGAAAAATTAAAAACACTGATAGTAGTAACATGATTTAATAATGAAGGAAGCATGATCTGTATAAGGCAAAAAAAATAAAAATACAAATATGGGATAAGATATTAACTATAAAAGAAATGTATAACTTCGAACTTACAACAAAAGATATGCTATTAGGAATGCCAGTTTTAGAAAAATTATACTCACATATAATAACAAAAACACACTGGTGGTTCACAACACCATGTAAACAAAAAATAGGAGCAAAAAGAGTAAATAACAAAAAACGAAAAACAACAGAATGGATAAAAGGAAGTGAAAAAATTACACAAAAATTAGAAAATATAAAAGAAGAAGACCCTAAGATAGAATTAATTATATTCTCTATAGATAAAGTAAAAATAATCCAAGATAAGTTAGAATTATTATATAGTGAAGATCCTTTACAAGGATGGGAAAAAACATAAAACAAAAATAAAAATTGAGCTAATTGATAATAATAGTATAATAACCCAAAAACCATTAAAGTATAATTTTAATGATTTAACAGAATTTAAGATACATATAATAATAACCCAAAAACCATTAAAATATAATTTTAATGATTTAACAGAATTTAAGATACATAGAAGTGAATTACTAGAAAAAGGTACATATAAGAAAGCAATAGCGAGCATACAAGCCCAACATTTATAGTAAATAAACATAGTGAACAAAAAAGAGGAAAAAGCAGAATGGTTATTGATTATAGAAATTTAAATGCAAAAACTAAAACATATAATTATCCGATACCAAATAAAATACTAAAGATAAGACAAATACAAGGATATAATTATTTTAGCAAATTTGATTGTAAGTCAGGATTTTATCACTTAAAACTAGAAGAAGAATCTAAAAAACTAACAGCATTCACTGTACCACAAGGATTTTATGAATGGAATGTATTACCATTTGGACATAAAAACGCACGAGGTAGATATCAACACTTTATGGACAATTACTTTAAACAAATAGAAAATTGTGTAGTGTACATTGATGATATATTATTATATTCCAAAACACAAGATGAACATATAAGATTATTAGAAAAATTTATACATATCATAGAATATTCGGGCATAAGTCTAAGTAAAAAGAAAGC
>NW_006238939.1:1764512-1769332 GCF_000226075.1 Solanum tuberosum | reverse complement strand
AAATTACAATCATTTCTAGGACTAGTAAACCAAGTAAGAGAATACCTACCAAAATTAGCAGAGAATTTAAAACCATTACAACAAAAATTAAAGAAAGACATAGAATACCAGTTTGATAAAAAAAACTAAATACAAATAAAAAAAGTAAAACTATTATGTAAGAACCTACCTAAATTATATTTTCCGAATGAAAACAAAAAATCTACTTATATAATAGAATCAGACGCCAGTGAAAAAAGTTATGGAGGAGTCTTAAAATACAAGTATGATGAAGAAAAAATAGAACTTCATTGTAGATATTATTCAAGAACATTTACTGATACGGAAATAAAATGGGAAATAAATAGGAAAGAATTATATTCAGTGTATAAATGTTTGCTATCATTTGAACCATATATTGTATACAACAAAATTATTATATGGAAAGATAACACACAAGTAAAATGGTGGCTAACAAGAAAAATACAGGATTCAGTAACTAACAAAAGAAATGAGAAGATTGGTATTAAAATATATTAAATTTTACATTTACTATCGAAGTAATAAAAATTGATAAGAATGTTATTGCAGATTACTTATCAAGACAAATCTAATCTGACTGAGAAAGAAAATACAATTGAAGATATACTCAAAGCCATTACTATACTTTGTATAAAAGTGGACAGTATTGACAATGAAATACAAAAGCTAAAGACCAATGAAGATAATCTGAAGTCTAAAGCTAATACAGGTCAGTAGCATAACTGTAAAAATGCGGAGCTAAGTCAATCGGAAGACTTTAAAAATCCAGAGCTAAAAGGTGACGTTGGGAAACACCTTAAAACCCATAATGTTTGTTTAAATACAGCTGCAGGTACAAGTAAACAAGTTAGTGAAAAACAAGACATAAGAATGCAAACTTAAACCAAACTAATTTGAAAAAACCATTTACTCCAAGAATGCCAAGAAACACATTGACTATGGAACCACAAACCTCTACATATGCAGATAGCCTACAAAATGAGAAAAAATTATATAACCATGTCACGAGAACATATATTGAAAATATATACAAAATCTTAACCTATTTAAACCATAATCCTAGATCCACTACAACCAAAGAACCAAGTCAAGACTACCTAACCCAAAAATTACAAGGTTATAACAAGCTAATCGCACAGCCAAAAACTAACGCCAATTTAGTAAGGATTTTTTACAATTATGGATTATTAAATATCATATACACATACGACGGAGAAGAAATAAGTGGAATACCAGAACTACACAAGGAATTCATCACATATAAAAGAGTTACCAAGGGAAATTTATTCTATGTAAAGTTTTATACAACATCAACGGAGATATTATACGAAGAGATAAAACCCCCAATTCAAGTTATTAAAATAGGACTAACCAAAGATATGATTATACCTGAAGATATTGGACAACAGGAAGAAATACAAAAAATAGAGATACCAAGTTTTTATGCCAATAAAAGAATAATTGGTATATCAACTATTATACGAGAGTTAGCAAACAATTATTTGAACGGGAATGCTATATGAAGTTGCTACTCTAGAGATCAGTTAATGATATATTCAAATTCGAGAGAACTAAGAAAAACAGATATGGATGATGTGCAGCGATGGATTTTATCATTATTAAAATCAGAAGAAAGACCTACGACAAGAGCACTTAAAGCAGGATTTATTTCGCCAGAACTATTAACCAGATATTGCAAGCTAATTGGACACAAATACCCTGATCATCTATGTTCAAAATGTAATGGAGAAGACAACTTCTATTACATCTTAATGAGAATGTTCTTTACTATTAGAGAAACAATATTCGGATTAAATATTTTCTTTGTGCTCATTTTGAACAGTGAGAAAAAAGGATATTAATGTTAGAAAAGTTATCACGGTATTAGAAATATTTGAAAGTGTAGGGGTGTCTTTTTATGTTATTTGATTGTATGCTAATAAATGTTGTATATACATATTTGTGGTAATCAATTGTGATTTGATTGAATGCAATGTTAGAGTTCGATAAAATAAAATCAAGTATTATTGAGTTTTTAAAAGTGAAAATACTTTCAATGTTCGTGTTGTTGAAAATGATATTGATTCTTGATACATTATCTTGAAAAGAGTCTTTGGTAATACATGAGAGGTAAAATACTAAATAAATTGAAATATGTGTCGTCCCTTCCCGGTCCGCTTCCGTTCCGGTCCGGTACCATCCCGATATATAGTGGGACGGGACGGAACTGAATATTCATCCCAGTAATCCCAGTCCAGTTCATCCCGGTACCGGTAAACAAACCGGTCAACCTATCCCATTCCGGTTCGGTATCGGATTATTTCGGTCATGTCCGGTGCCAAGCCTTAAATTAAACCACAATAAATGATTGAACTCACTTTTAATTAGCATTTAGACTAACAATTAACAATACCCATAAGCCAAATCAATTCATAATCGCATAGTCACACGCCAAGAATTGGGGTTTTAGCTAGACATTATAAAAAGATAAAAATCGTTACCAAAAAAAGATAAACTTTCTCTCGAACAATTTACCTCGAATCAAGTTGATTTCTCTCGAACATCAACAAGCATGCAAAATAAGAACAGCCCACACCTTAGTCCATTCACTCTCTCAAGCTGAATGTGTGGAAAAAGGTTTAGGATTTACTCTCTCGAGCTGAACCCACGTCAAACACCGTAGTTCTAAAACCTCTCTCTCGAGAAAGCCAAGAACACAAAGGTAGAATCATATTTGCAATTATAATTCTTAATTTAAACCACAATAAATGATTGAACTCACTTTTAAATAGCATTTAGACTACCAATTAGCAATACCCATAAGCCAAATCAACCCATAATCACATAATTACACCCCGAGAATTGGGGTTTTAGCTAGGACATTATAAAAAGATAAAAATCGTTACCAAATTGAGTTTCCATCAACTGGGCAAAATTGATTTCGTCTTTACAATGTTTTAATTCGAAGAATCTCAAAGACCCACTTCCAATTTTTCAAAAGTGAAGAACTTCAATTCTTCAAAGCTTAGGAAAAACTAGAGAAAACTTGTCTCCCAGTTCAAAATACAGTAATAGACTAAAAATATATGAACTTCAATACTAAACTAAATGTTCAAAAATGTATTTATAGTCGCCAAAAATGTGCTGTGAAGAGTCACTCGGCGAAGTGAGTCGGGATCACCGAACCACTCGGCGAGCCACCCTTTCGTCACTTCAATCGCCTTTCTGCCTTGGCATTCAACAACCTTAAGGTCTGTAACTTTGGACGATCTAGCACTACATCGCAGAACCACTCGGAGATCTGCCGACTGCTCTTTTCTCTCACCAACTTGAATTTTTCCTTCAGGGGTTGGCACATCGGAACTTTAGGCGGTCAAATAGCCACTCGGCGACTCGCCAAGTGGACTAGGCGATCACCAAGCTTTCTTTTCTTCATTCTTTCACCTCTCTTTGTTCCTTTTTACAAATTAGTGTCCTTGCTTTGTTCCTCAATCCATATACCTGGAAATCAATTATTTTACATCAGTTATTGGCACAAAATAAGCATTTTAGGACACTAAATTCATATAAATAAGGACCTAAATGTAATGACCCTAAAGGTCATTTTTGGAAATTTTCATAAAATGACTGTTTTACCCCTCCCGATAGTTGCCCCGAGTCCTAATTGTTGTATTTTCGAAGTTGGTTTGGAGGAAAATTGATGAAAAGTTGAATTTTTGGAAAGTTGAGTTTTTTAAGAGTTAAAGTTTGGTTAAAAGTGCTATTTCGAGTCATCTGGAGTTTCGAGACTCGAATAGGATTTCCGTCGATTCCAGCAGTTTTAGAATGTCGAAACGGGTCTATGTGAATTTATGGAGTCGAATTTGGAGTTAAAACGAAAGATTTGAGGTCCTAAGTTGCTAAAATTGTGAAATTTTGATCAAGAGTTGACTTTGGTCAACAAACGAGGTTCCGGGGCTCGAAATGGAATTCCGAGGGCACCGTTGGATTCAGGGGGTGATTCTAAGTCTAGAATGAGTCTTGGTTGAATTTTTAGAGACCCCGAGTGCGTTTCGAATTTTTGAGCCTAAAGTTAGTTTCTTGACGCCTTATCGGATACCGGGTCAAGGAGACCTCGAATTCAAATTCCGACGATTTCATTGAGTCCGAAATGTCATTTTCAAGCTAGTAGCATATTTGGTTTGTGTTCGGGAAGTGCCAAATGAGTTTTGGGTGAGCTTTTAAGCTTCTTGGATGCTTTGACACTATTTCAGCAAATTGTGGCAACTAAAGGGTTCATTATTAGTTTTAAAGGTCAAAAAATTATTTCGAAGGTTTTGAAACTTTGAGCATGAATTATAGGACTTATCTGCAAATTTTGGTGCATTTTCGCTAACCCGAGATTGGACTTTTATCGCAAATAAGAAATAATTGTTTACCGAGTAGAAATGATATTTGACTGGGCAAACGAGCATGAAATTGAGCTCCGATTGAACGAGCAGGTCCGTATCATTATTTAAGACATTTACAAAAAAGAATCGGGTCATTTCACTATCGTATGAGGAAATTACAGCCTTTTCAGTGAAAGATTAACTGTTGTTTTTCTGGTGCATAACAGCCATGTACTGTTATAAAAATCTCAGACTGTGTTCATTTGGTATTTTGAGCATATCGGGAGTTCTAGAGATCAGAATGGAGTGATTCTTACGGGTTTCTTCTTGAATTAATATGAGGGTTAGTATTCAATCTTCAATTCGACATTTTCTCATAATTTCCTTATCTGGTTTTATTTTCCCTATCCGTAAACCTCTTGGAAAAAA
>NW_006238939.1:1760967-1762901 GCF_000226075.1 Solanum tuberosum | reverse complement strand
TGAAGTTTCGGTGGTTCGGTTGGGATTGAAAGGAGTTGTTTGTAGCTGCTAGTTTTGCTTAGTTTAGAGTTACTTGCGAGTACCTGTGGTTTTCGGTACTCACCCTTGCTTCTACACAATTGTGTAGGTTGACAGCTCTCTCAGATTCGGCTTAGTATTTTCTTTAGCAGATTGAGCTTCGGGACATACTCGAGAGGTAGCAGTTCATTCCAAGCGTGCCCTTGAATTATCTTTACTTTCAGTTTTGTTCTATTCGAGAACTATACTCTGAGACTTGTATATTTTTATTCGAATTTTGTATTTAGAGGTTTGTACATGTGACAACCAAATTCTGGGTAGTGTTGAGTCTTAATTAAAGTCTTCCGCTTATTTATTATCTTTTATTCTCGTATTTCTACTTCTCTATCGTTGTGGTTAGGTTAGGCTGATGTGTCCGGTGGGAAATGGACACGTGCCATCACATCTGGATTTGGGGTGTGACACTAAATGAGTCCAAATCTCGGACTCATCACTTTTTATTCTTCTTCTCCTCTTTCTCCTCCTCCTCCTCATCCTCCTTCTTCTTATCCTTCTCCTCCTCCTCCTCCTCCTCCTTATGCTTCTCCTTCTTCTCCGGCTCCTTCTTCTGCTTCTACTTCTCCTTCTCTTTCTCCTCCTGCTCCTTCTTCTACTTCTTCTTCTCTTTCTCATTCTCCTCCTTCACATCCTTTTCCTGCTTCTTCTCTTGCTTCTTGTATATATATATATTCCCGCTTTCTCAAAAGAGAAACACATGCAAGCTTTGTCCCATAGGTTTGCCCATAATTTCCAATCATTACACAACCTAGTTCATGCAAGATCTCAAGGGTATTTTATGGCTGTAATGGGGTTGAGGGTTAAGGTATGTTTAATTGGCTCGATGACTTTACCTTTAAAAAGCATTGTTGCAATCATTTTAATATCTTCTCAAGTTCTTTCATTCGAGAACTCAAACATTGAATTTTCACTAAATTTATTTGGAATCCCTTTTATTTCATTCACTTCATTTTTACATTTTCAATTTTCCAAAGAATTTTTATTATAATGACTTTTTCTCTCTTTGTTTTATAAGGAGAGGTTCCTTCCTTTTGTAACAAACTTCAAAGTTGAGTCTCATTTCTTCTTTCGTTGATCTTTACTTTACTTTCATTCCTCATTTCTTTAAACACCCTTAACTTAGGCATTTAGCCTTAGTTGGCTATTCAAACATAACAATGCTTCAAAAGGATTTTAGGTGAGAAGGTAGGGACATTTTGGTCTAGAGGCTTTCATTTGAATTCACCAACAAATACATTAGGCTCAAATGGTGCAAAATTGATTCACACCCTCACAAGGTAGTCACAAAAGACTATTGAAATTTGAGTTCTTTGAATTGTTGCCCAAGATCACACTTCACATTCACCAAGATTTAAGCAATTGGACTAACAAGGTTAGTTCTAGGACCCCACACACATGATTTCAAGTAAGACCTTACCACACATGGAACTTCAAAATATACTCATACAGAACGTCCTAAAAAGATCAAAAGCATACATGTGATGTTCATTGCAAAGCTCACATCTAAACATAGAGAGTCAACAAAAGATTCAAAGAGATCACTCAAAAGTACAACCACATTGATTTCATACTTACAATAGTAACACTCTACATCATTCTCATCATGAGAACTTTTCAAGACATCGATATTCAACAAAATCGCTCCTCGAATCGTTATAAATGAAAACTTCAAACATGCCATAATTTTCGAAACTCATGGGGGGCTGCAACATTAAGATAGAATGAAAAAGATAAAATAGATGAAATCAAACAAAAGAAGAACTATAATATAAAAAAAGTAACCTAATACAATCATCCGAAACTCAAAATAACAAAATACAAGAAACAAGGAGAATATTGGCTCAAAGGCACTTACCCCA
>NW_006238939.1:1745602-1760565 GCF_000226075.1 Solanum tuberosum | reverse complement strand
CCCCCCCAAAGTAGTGTTCTCAATGCGATGATAATAAAAGTACGTGAGTCTGAGATAGAATGATCCTCCTGAAAGGCTATGCCTGTAGAGCACTCTCATCTGGAATCTCCTTAAATGTAGCATCATCAGGGGCACTTATGCCAGCTATAGGATAACCAGAAGCAGCAGTAAAGAGTCAATGAGGGAATCAATGTCCATTTCAAAACTTGGAGCGATGGTGGAGTCTGAAGAGACTCCACTCGGAGAAATCACTGAAGCCTCTCAAAGGGATATCCCCAGGGTTGCCTAAAGATTGACCTACTCAGTCTCCTACATCTCACTCAAAGTCTACACAATCCCATGCTCCTTAACTCCTTATTGTCCTTTTCATCAGCCAAATCATCCTCGGCGCTGTCTACCTCATCAGTAGCATCAATGTCAACACTCGCAGATGTCTCAGGTACTGGGAAAAGTCTCACTACTAGGCATATGTGGCATGGAGGTATGTGCATCTGATAGGGGAACATTGCCCCATAGCATAGATATGTTAGTGGAGTACAAATGAGTCACCTCCTCTCTCAAAGTAGCAAGCTCATCTCTCATGGTGTCTAGTGAACAAGAACTACTCCCGGCCTTCTCTTGGACCTCAAGTCTCCCAGTGAGGTTGTCCAGCCTCACCTCATGGCTCTCAACCAGCCACTCGTATCTAACCATTCTCTCTCTCTCAAAGGATCCAAGAGATTTCCAATGGACCTATCAATGATCCTGAGTATGTCCATCTCAACCCGTGCTACTCTAACATCCGCCGACCAGGAAAGACGACCCATCTGATAAATCATGGTCTGGGTCAAGAAGGGATGGGTGATATGAGTAGGCCTAGAAGCATCAGCAGATCAAGATTAGCATTTTACAAGCACACACAAGCAAATAACATATGGATACAATCCAATGCGCATAATAGAGAGCTACTCAATAAAATATAACAATCAATATAACTTAATCTCTTCAAGCCCGCACCCGTAGTGCATTTAAAGATCAAAATTCTAAAAAAAATTAATCGAAAACCAACCTTAAAATATAGCACCACATAAGAAAATCAAGGAAATGGAGTTGGGTTGACAGTAAAAGCAAGCAAATGCAATCCTCAAACTTGAAAATCACACACTTACAAATCACAAAAACTTAAATGATGCAATATAATAGAAAGGAGAAGAAAAAACTTGAAGATATGAAAGGGTTTGATTTTTGAATTTGAAAAGACCATTGGAATCAGGCACGTTCGACTGTCAGGATTAATGTCACCCAACTTGTTTGGTGAATCACCAATTGGAGATCAAGTTCTCCGGATATGCCTGATTAAATACAAAATAAGAAGGCTAATTTGATGAACCGATGGAGTCTGCATAGTTCACTTTGGTGGATCTCCCTTTGGAGCTATTATCGCTGAAATTGGTTGTGCACTTTTCCACCTATTAAAGCTTGAAAGACGGACAAGAATGAGTCCGCACAACTCCTTTGGTGTATCACCATTTAGGTCTTGGCATCGCCTATTTTTCCCTTTTAACCTTTAAACTTCTTCTCAACCTGCACTAACAACGCACGTTATTTGAATGAAATAAAAACAAAAAGTTAAGACTTAGGTTTCCTCCCATTATGTTCCTTAATTAATGTCGTGACACGACATAAATCTCTATTTCTCAACATTCATTCTTGAGGTTTGGAATGGTGTCACTAGGCATTCGATTTTGCCTTGGATTTATATGAGTGGAGATTTGGCACAATTGGGTCTCCAACTGCTTGATAGGCATCGAGTGAGAAGTCACCATTTGGGATGAAAGTGGAGAAGTTCTTTTTCAATTTCTTCAACACTTTGTCGGACCCTTTAACATTTTTGAAGATACTTGTAAGCTTTTCCTTTGATCCTGGCCATGAATCTAGACCATTTTTGGGGAGAATGATGTGGACAACCACATACACCTCCTGCGTTCCGTGGGTCGTTCCACTAGCCATGGATGGCACTGTAGGAACTGACACTAGATTTCTAAAAACCAATCTTTTCTTGTCCTTTCGAATTTGAGGTGTTACATTATAGCCCTCTTCGGATCATTGGTCCTCAAATGAGATTCAAGACATCATAAGGAAGGTAGTAACTTAAACTTAACAGCCCAATAAGCATGCAATTTCATAATTGCCCATATCTGAGGAGGAAACATCAACTTCCAAGATAAAGCATGTTCAAAACTTCATATCATGAAGTCTCATACCAAAATGCATATAAACATGTAGAAATAAATCAAGTTGACTCATTTTCTCAAAACTTAAGCTTTTTAATGAACATGCATAAATGAGGAAATCATGGGAATATCTTAGACACATGACACCAAAAGTAAACAATGAGGAACTCAATACCTCATGCTAGAGTAGGGGTAGAAGGAAAGAAATGAGGATAACGGGAAATCATATCGGCCTAGGCCTCTCAAGTAGCACCCACAATAAACTGGTTCCTCGACAACTCTTTCACGGAAGCAACTTCTTGATTTGCCGGTCTAAAATCTCAACTAGAACTTCTTCATTAGAAAGATTCTCATCAACTCCCAAGCCTTCTAAGGGAACTGTAGATGTCGAATTACCAACATATTTCTTCAACATGGAGACATGGAAAAATGGATGTACCGATGCCAATTCATTAGGCAATTCAAGTTCATAAGCAACCTTACCAATACGCCTCAAAATCGTATATGGGCCCACATATCGGGGACTAAGCTTCCCTTTCTTACGAAACCTCATTACACCCTTCATGGGAGAAATTTTCAAATAGACCCAATCATTCACATCAAACTCAAGATCTCTTCTTCTAACATCGGCATATGACTTTTGTTGACTTTGAGCTGTTTTCAAACTTTTTCTAATAAGTCAAATTTTTCCATAGCCTCATGTACCACATCCGAACCTATTGGGGCTACTTCACCCACCTCAAACAATCCTATAGGAGATCTACTCCTCCTACCAAATAAGGCCTTAAATGGAGTCATACCATTACTTAAGTGATAAATATTGTTATAGGCCAACTCCATCAATGGCAAATGGTCATCCTAATTACATTGAAATCAATCACACAAGCTCTCAGCATATATTATAAGGCTTGGATAGTACGCTCCGCTTGCCCATCAGTTTGTGGGTGAAAAGTCGTACTATGCTTGATACAAGTACCAATACCCTTTTTGAAAGATTTCCAAAACTGTGAAGTGAATTTGGTACCTCGATCAGAGATAATGGATGAAGACAGTCCATTCAACTTTACCATGTCTCTCAAATAAAACTTAGCATAATCCTCCTCCGAATAAGAAACCTTGATAAGAATTAAATGAGCCGATTTCTTCATCCGATCTACTATAACCCAAATCGAGTCATGTTGCTGCCGGGTGCGTGGTAATCCAACAACAAAGTCCATATTCAAATCTTCCCACTTCCAAGTAGGAATGCTAATGTCTTGGAATAAACCTCCCGATTTTTTATGCTCAACTTTCACTTGTTGACAATTAGGACACTTAGCCAAAAATTCCGCAATATCCTTCTTCATCCCATTCCACCAATAGACCTCCCGCAAATCACGGTACATCTTAGTGGCTCCCGGGTGAATGGAATACCGAGAACTATGGGCTTTTGACAAGATATGCTCTCTCATGTCATAACCATTAGGAAAACACAAATGACCTTGATATCTAAGTACCCCATCTCCCCCTTGGGAGAAATCCTCTACGGACTTCTTAAGCACCACTTCCTTCAATTCTACCAAAGAGAGATCAAGACCTTCCTTGGCTTTCACATCCGCCACAAAAGACGATTCTGAGCCACTGCGAACCATAACCCTACCATTAGTAGAGTCTACTTACTGAACACCCAACCGGTTCAATCTATGAACATCTCGAACTAACTCCTTTTTATCATCTTCAATGTGAGCAACACTACCCATATATAACTGACTAAGAGCATCCGCAACCACATTTCACTTACCTAGGTGATAGATAACACTCAGATCATAATCTTTCAATAACTCTCGCCACCTTATTTGGCGAAGATTAAGATCCTTCTAATTAAACACATATTGCAAACTGTTGTGGTCAGTAAATACATTGACGTGAACACCATTAAAAATAGTGCTTCCAAATCTTTAAGCCAAAGACAACCCCCGCTAGTTATAGGTCTTGGTTAGGATAACTCTTCTTATGAATCTTAAGTTGTCTTGTAGCATAGGCATTAAATTTCCCATTTTGCATAAGCACACATCATAGCCCAATTCTCGAGGCATCACAATAAACAACAAAACCATCAGTCCCTTATGGTAAATTCAACATCGGAGGGAAAATAAGTTTATCTTTCAATTCTTGAAAACTCTTTTCACATGCTTTAGACCATAAGAACTTAGCCTTTTTTTGAGTCATTGCTATCAATAGAGAGGCAATCAAAGAAAATACCTCAACAAACCTTCAATAGTAACCAGCCAAACCCAAGAAACTTCTAATATGCGAAGGGGATAGAGGTCTAGGCCAACTCTTAATCGCATCCGTCTTCTTAGGATCTACCTCAATACCCTTACCTGAAACACTATGATCGAGAAAAGCTATAGACCTTAGCCAAAACTCACATTTGCTGAACTTAGCAAAAAGTTGTTGGTCCTTGAGAATTTATAACACAATCCTTAAATTATTGATGTGTTCATCCTCACTCCTCCAAGAAATTAATATATCATCAATGAATACAATCACAAACATGTAAAGGTATTGTCTTAACACTTTGTTCATCAAATCCATAAATGTCGCCGGAACATGAGCCAAACCAAACGACATTACCAAAAATTCTTACTGACCATACCGAGTTAAAAAAACCATCTTCAGAATTTCATCTTCTTTAACCCTGAATTGGTGATAACCCGACCGAAGGTCAATCTTGGAGAAGTAACTAGCTCCTTAAAGTTAGTGAAACAAATAATCTATCCTTGGAAGAGGATACTTATTCTTAATGGTCACCTTGTTCAACTGATGATAATTAATACACATACGAAGAGAACCATCGTTGTTTCTCACAAACAAAACTGGAGCACCCCATGGAGAGATACTCGATCAGATGAAACCTTTATCCAAAAAATCTCTCAACTACTCTTTCAACTCCTTAAATTCCACCGGAGCCATTTGATAAGGAGGTATAGAGAAAGTTTGCATATCGGGGAGAAGGTAAATACCGAAGTCTATTTCCCTTTCGGGAGGAATATCGGGTAAATCATCTCGGAACACTTTTGGAAACTCATTAACCATGGGGACCGACTCAAGAGTAGGGGTTTCGGAATCTACATCATTTACCCTAACAAGATGGTATATGCAACTCTTAGCAATAATCTTTCTAGGTTTAAGACAAGCGATAAAGTGACCCTTAGGCATTGGATTTCCCCATTTACATTCGAGGACATGGTCATTCGGGAACTGAAACTTGACTACACGAGTTCTACAATCAATAGAAGCATAACATGAGTGCAGCCAATCCATACCAAGGAGACATGATACTTTCTATAGACCCTCTTAGCAACAATAGAATCACCAATAAGAGTAGACACAGTAAAGAGATCTAACAAAACATACAGATGAATATCAAACATCATACCCATATATGGCGTCACAAAAAACAAGGTAGCACCAAGATCAAGTAAAGCATAGACATCAAGTTGAAAGACTTTCAACATACCGCTAACAGCTTGGGGAGAATGCCCTTGTTCACCACAAGTTTGAAGTGCATAGAATGTATTTTCCTTGGGAGCATTATGACTCGAACCACTTGGACCAGATGAAGGATTAGGTTGAGCCCTTCGACAATTATCTCCTTCATTCTTAGAAACTGAAGCACAATCTCTTATCTTGTGGTCCATCTTATCACAACCAAAACAAAGCATTGGAACCCGATAGACAGTTACCCTTGTGCTTCCTTCCACACATATCACAAGTAGTCACTAATAACCCACTACCATTTTCTCCCTGAGGTTTAGGGTTAGACACCCTATCTTTGTTAAACTTAGAAGGAACATTGAAGGAATCTTGACCAGAAAACCATTGTCAAAACTTAGAACGACCATGTCCATCAGACCTTGAATGAGAAAAGTTACCATCACCGGTCTTAGCCCTCTTGGCCTCTCTAGACTTTACCTTAAGTTTCTCCTCTTAAATTTGTTGAGCATAAACCATGAAATAAGAGATGTCCATATCATTAATAAGCATGGCGGTATGACATTCCTTGCCCATCATTTCGGACACACCCGGAATGAACTTACTCATCCTTGCCCTAGGATTCACAATCATAGTAGGAGCATATCGAGAAAATTGTGTTAACTTCAAAACATATTCTTTCACGCTCATACTTTATTGATGAAGGTTGATGAATTCAAGCACCCTTGCCTCCCTGATCTCAAGGGGAAAAAACCTATCAAG
The DNA here is from genome assembly GCF_000226075.1 of Solanum tuberosum. Lineage (NCBI taxonomy): Eukaryota > Viridiplantae > Streptophyta > Magnoliopsida > Solanales > Solanaceae > Solanum > Solanum tuberosum. Next base: position 1,754,113 of record NW_006238939.1, on the reverse strand, counting down.
GAAAGCAACTTTTAACTTTTCGCAATCGAGAGGACCCTAATCTTCCGGTCTTCCTTCTTTCCATTGGTTATACCATATTTGAGCAACACCCTTAAGTTGATAAGCATCCAACTCCGCATTTTACACTGGTGTCACTCAAATGATCATCAACACTTTGTAAACCTCATCAATTAACTCTTGAGGATGTTCCTCAACCTTAGAACCATGAAACTCTGAAGGATTCAATCTAGTGAAGTCCCTCACTCTAGATACCGTCGTACCCATAATTGGGTTCACGGGAACCGCAACATCCCTATTGGCTTGGCCCGTCAATGTATCAAAGTTTTATAAAGCAAAGAAGAAATCTAAATATCGTCTCAATAGCCATCTAGTACATACAAATGAATATGGGTGAAGCTCGTACATCATGTTCCAAAATTAAAAGTAAAGAAGGACCGAAAAGAATAAATTTCCATCCTCGAAGCACTAAGACTCACCAAAGCTCGAAATCTCCTCAATGAACTCGAGCATAAAATTGGGAACCGTGAATGTCAGGACCTATATTTGGGGAAATGTAGGCAAGAGTATACGTTAGTTCAAAATATATACCAAGAATGATAGCCATGCACAAAACATATGAAATCATGCTTAAAGAGAAATACCTGCATAAGATGCAATCACCAAGCTAAAAATGAGATAAGAGTTAGAAAACATGAGTCATAAAATATGGTAAACACACATAGTCATCATCTTAAACATATTTGAGATACTTCCTTGAAGTAACCTTTATTCATTATAACGTACTTGTGGAAAGTAACCTTAACCGACATATAAGACCATGAGAGCTATCATTATGGAATTCGGTGTCTTCCACACCGAAAAAAGTTGTCCTACTTGCCACGGTAAGGACCATTAACTGCTATCTTTTGTGGATCCACTAGCTAATGCCTATATAGACAATCCTGTGTTGGTACGTAGTTATGGGACACGGGTAATCACCACTTGTCCCCTCGGTTCTAAGCACAATATCGACAGAACATTTCTTATTCATATTCATCTTATTTTTAAAAAGAACATGGGTAATCGCCTCTTGTCTTTCAATAAAGAGAATGGGTAATTGCCTCTTGCCTCAACATTAGAATAGCTCCTTAACATTGGTTAATTTCAGGTGAGAAGACATTTCATCCCTAAGAACCCTTAATATGTGAGAGAACCTTTCAAAATCATGCTTTCATGTGTACATGAGAAATCCTTTCATCAACACAACAATAATAACATCATTGATATTTCACTCTTAAAGCATCCTTAAAACATTTACATAGATTTCATGAGAGCATGCTTGATTTCATAAACTTCTCTTTCATAATCCAAAACCTACGTCATATGATCATAACTTGGAAAAACATGGGGATTTCATGGGGGATCATCATAAAATCATAGAATTAACTCAATTCATACACAAGAGATCATAATTCAATCAATTAAATCAATAATTAAGAGAACCCATAACATAGAAGAAAACCCTAACTCGGGGAATTCTAATTTTGAAATTTGGAGAAGTTGGGAACTCCATGAAGGAAAGGCTTCCATGGATGAAAACTATCATACCTCAATGCCAATTTCTTAACTTTAATGGAGGAATTGGAGAATAGACTTGAAACCCTAGGTTGATCCCTTCTTCTTTAAGATTTCTAGAGAGAAATATTTTGAGAGGAAGACTTGTTCTTCTTTTGTAAAATTTGAGAGAATGATTTCAATTCGGTAAACTTGGGGGTTAAACACTAATATAGGTTTTTAAGTGAAGGGAAAAACGACACAGTATTATGATAAAATAATTAGAAAAACACCCAAAAGCCCCTAAAAATTAAACTGTCGACACCAAAGACAGTGACAACCGACGTTCCGTTGTTCAACCGATGGTCCGTCCTGTTAGCCCATTGTTTTGCGTTAGAAACTCAAATCTGAGGCCTCGATTGACGGACCTTTCCCATGGACCATGGGTCCATTGATGATCCATTGATCCTGGCCGTGGATCTAGAACCTTTTTTGGGAGAATGATCTAGCCAACCACGGACACTGCCTACAGTCTGTGGGTCGTTCCACAGGCAGTGGATTGCACCGTAGGAACTGACACTTGATTTCTTAAGACCGGTCTTTTCTTTCCCTTTCGAATACAAGGTTTTACATCTCTAAGGTGTTAATGGGGATCTTCATGAGCTAGGCCCCCAAAATTTCCTTTCAATTGGAGAAATTGTAGCATTGTTCCGGTTATGTGAAAAACAGTCCTCCAGGTTGTAGGAGGTATCCAGATGGCTCCTATTGTTTGAATAATATTCATATGCATATCGTTCAAATCACCCATATTGTCGGTTTGATCATAGTGAGTATCGTTGTTACTACGATAGCTAGTAATTGAATAAGACCTACAAATCAGCCAACAACACAAAACAACAATCTACTACAACTAAGCAAAATTAATATCTAATTTCTCATTTAGAATTCTGAACCACCATTCCCCGGCAGCAACTCCATTTTTTATAACACGCAAATGTCCTCCTTAAAACCAATTAAAAGGGACAACATGTGTAGTGAATAAAAATTCAACAAAGAGTTGAGGTCGAATCCCACAACGAATTGTATATCTTAGAGAATTCCTATTAAGAAATTTGTATTATAAATTTGCTCATTTATAATAGTTAGAACAAGTGGGTGGATGATTCCACCAACATATTGTATGATTCGCAGTTCCCTTAAGGTATCTGAATATTATCTTTACTTCTTTCCAATGATCTCTTTCAAGGATCAACAGACTTACATCATAACAAATATTTGAGCGAGTAATCATCATTGCATATAACAAACTCCCGACAGTACTAACTCGGTACATGTCTTCCTTTTCTTTTCCAATCTTTGGACACATTTCAAGGTTTTAAGTTTCACCCCTTGCTACAGGAGTATCCATGGATTTCAATTATTCATTTGAAAGTGTTCCAATATTTTTTATGTAAGTTTCTTGAGATAAACTCAAAATTTCTTAGAACAGTCTCTTTGGATCTTAACACCCAATATATAGTCTACTTAGCCCATATCTTTCATATCAAATGATTTTAAAACCCATGTATTTACATTTTTCACATACTCCAAATTATTTCCCAATAGTAAAATATCATCTACGTATAGAGAGAGAATTACAAATTTTTTATTGGAATTTTTCACATAGATGCAATGGTCTTCATCGATCAGGGTGAAATCAACTTTCTTTTCTAGGCTTTTAACATCAAAACCTGCTGGTTGTTCCATATAGATTTCCTAATTTAGTTCTCCATTGATAAAAGTGGTCTTCACATCCATTTGGTGTAATTCTAAATCTAAACATACAACAATAACTAAAATTAATCATATGGAGGTAAACTTCACAACTGGTTAAAATATTTCCTCGTAGTTTATTCTAACTTTTTGAGTAAAACCTTTTTCCACCAACGTGTTTTGTGTCTTTCTATTGACCCATTTGAATTTGGTTTAACTTTAAGAATCAATTTATTCCCAATAGATTAACGTTCCTTAAGAAGGTCAACTAGATCCCAGACTTTGTTGGTTTTTGTGGACTCTAATACTTCTTTCGTCACTTTTAACCATTCATCCCTTTTAGAGCTCGATAAGTCTCGGTTATAGAATTAGGTTCATCCTATTTTGTAAGAGATGTCAAGAAAACTTAATTCTCAATATCATAAGGTCATTTAGGTACACCTTTTCTAGTACTCTTATGTAATTGAAGTTCATATTCGTCTATAGGATTTTAGGATTCATAACTCCCACTTGGGTTAGGAATCATTTTTTATCCTTTGAGCTATCATGTATGCCCGACGACATTACCTGTTCATCTGAATTCAACATTTTGTAGAGAGCCTCACCTTCATCTATTTCATTCTTTTTTGGAATATCTTTTTCCAAAAATCATACATCTCGTGATTCCATATCAGTAATACCTCCTGTAATTCATCAATGAAAACATACCCTTTGGAGTGTTCTGAGTATCTTATAAAGATATATTTCTTTCCTTTTGGACTTAGTAACTCAACTCACCAAAATGATCTTTAATATACACAACACAACACCAAGGTCGTAGATCATTCAAGTTTGTTTTATGACCAATCTAAAGATCATAATGAGTCGAAGACACTGATTTAGAGGTCACTTTGTTCAATATGTAAGCCGTAGTCAATAGCGCATTTCCCCATAAAGAGATAGAAAAATTTACCAGCACCATCATTGACCTAGTCATGTCCAATAATGTTCTATTCCATATTTAAGCTACACTTTCTTGTTGAGGTGTATCAGGAGTAATTAACTGATATTACCAATTTCAATACATAATTCTTCAAATTGTTTTGACAAATATCCACATCTTGTATCACTTCTGAAACCCTTTATGCTTTTATCTAATTTATTCTCAACTTCATTTTTATATTTTCTAAATTACTCAAGTGCTTTAGATTTATGAGAAATCAAATAGACATAACTAAAGTGTGTGAAATCATCAATAAGTGAAATGAAGTATATAGAACCAGACCTTGCCATCACATTCATTGGACCACAAATATCATAATGAATTAATTTAAGTAGGCACTCATCTCTATAGCTTTCCCAAATGGTTTACATGTAATCTTTCTGGCAAGACAACTTTCACATGTTGGCATATTATTTTTTGTGAAAGAAACTAAATGTCCTTTTTTTCCTAACCTATTCATTCGATCTTGCCAAATGTGACCTAATCTTGCTACCATGTAATAACATCAATATTATTGTTACCTGAATAACATGCCATAACACAACGATCAACATAATAGTCATAAGATGAAGGTAAAATGATAAAATAGTCATAATGAAGTCCAAAACTATATTTAAAAAAAATCTAAAGTTATTCTAATACCCTTACGAATGAAAAACAAATAAAAACCAACATCTAAAAGAACATACATGGATACTATGTTTCATCGAATCTCTGGAGCATATACGACGTCATGTGACATCAAAGAACTACTACCAAGCAAGTCCACTTTGCAAGTGCCAATTCTGTTGGCTTCTAACTATGCATTATTTCCTACGTTGATCTACTTTGATTTAGGTGAAACTTGATGAAACTCCACTAATGCTTCTTGATCTCGACTAACATGGTCTGTGGATCCTAAGTCTACAATCTACATCAGATGAGATTTCGTTTATAAATAAGTTCTAGAAACATATGTAGCACTTAGAAATGTGTTTAGAAATGCTACATATTTTTTCTTGGTACATTCACGAGCAAACTGCCCCAACACTTGGCAATTATAGAACTTCATTTTGCTCTTTTCTCTCTTCTTAAGGAAACCAATTTTCACTATTGCAATTTGGCTTCTTCTTTTTCTTAGAGGATCCCGTCTCTGCTCTCCTTGGCTTTCCCATTCCTTTTCAAATTATTCTTGTGCTTGAAGCCTAAAGACTTTGTGGCACTTGAATCTTCCACAAAGGCGTTAGAAGCAGCTTTAGCAGCACTGAGCAACTCATCTTCAAGTTCAACATAGCCAGTAACCTAGGGAAAATATTTAAAACAATCATTATCGGTCAAGTTAACTTTCAAATGTTCCCAATTATTGGAAAGAGACCTAATCACTGCCTGAACTTGTTGTTCATTCGAAAGAACATGTCCACCACTCTTGAGTCGAGCTATCATGTTTGACATCACCCTAAGATGTTGTTTGACATTTTGATCATGACATTTCTTGTAAGTTTCAAATTTGATTGTCAACTGTCGGAGGAGTGTCAGCAGTAGTAAATTCTTCACATTTATGTATGAGATATCCAACTAGAGAACTAACTATTATTCCACGTGCAGTGGGATAAGCCTTTTCCCTAGCTTTATAAGCTTTAAGGTCTCTTCTATGTTGTGCAGTGTTTTCCTGTTCTGATTGATTCAAAACATGATTTGTACCTTCGAGCGCACTATTCTCTTCAAGTACATACCATATGTTACGAATCCAGATGTCGTAATTGTCACTATTGAATTTTTCACCTTTATTTAAGTCAACAATGATACCTTTTGAAGTCATGACTTTATTTTAGAGGCAATTACGCAACAACACTTTTAATCAATTTTTCATGTTACATACATTTCAAGTAACTAAATTCTCACAAATGTTTTGTATTTAAGTAAAATGAAAAGGTACGTAAGCATCTAATCATCATTTATAAATTAAATATTTAACAAAAAATTAAAATTAATTTCTTAATATGTATACTAATTTATTTTAGACAATAATAAAAAAAAAATATGTGTCTAATAATCAAACATCATATGATAATGCACAATAGAATAAAAATACATTAATCCATAAAAGAATCAAACACATATGAATATTAAAGCATAATAAAATATGTTCTAATGAATTCAAGCTTGGATTTGACATTTGATGTGCCCTTCCATGTTTAATAAGATATGTTATGATTAATGACTATTCCGTGGGATATGTGCTTAGCACTAAGAGGATATCGAGATAGAAGCTCTCCCGTAGCTTGAGGCCGAATTTCTAATAGCAATATCTCTATCCCATAACTATATGCCACCATTTGTTTGTCTTAGATAGAATTAGATAGTAAATCCACCTAAGCTAGAAGTTTATGGTTCTTACCTTGACAAGTAAGGACATCTCTTTTCTCTGTGGGATAGACACTGGATTCCATGTTATAGATCACATGGTATATGTCAGTTAATGGCAAACTTCCCACAATAATGAATGAAGGTTACTTCTATAAGTATCTCAAGGATATTTTAAAGATGTTTAGCTTCATTTACCTTATGATTTAAGTTTTCTAACATATAATTTTATGATTTAGCTTGGTCATTGCATGTCATGTAATGTCCTTTCTACATGATTTTATAACTCTTATGCATTACTATCATGCTTAGTATATTCCATGTGATAAGGCATGCTCTAGCGTACATTGTTTCACTAATGTAAGGTCTGACGCTCCTATCTCCCATACCTATGGCTAGTGATCCCTTTTAGACTTTGATCATTGATTAGTCCTCATGTCTCAAGGACCGAGACTCTTTTATTGGTTTCATATATTTTCCTTTCAAATTTTCTATGTGATGTGTGGGTTACATCCCAATCACTCCTATGATGTAATAGATGGCTTGAGATTTATGTTAGACTTCCGCTACTTTTGTCAAACTCTTTATGATATAATAATGTCTTTTCAACTCTTTAAGATTCTATTATCTTGTTTATGTATGTAAACTGACTTGTATAGGGTCTTTCGAGGTCCTATATGCCATGTTACGACTAGGTGTACTTTGGTCATGACAGTGATGGACTATTTCAGCCCTGATTCCTCATCCTATCAATATGGATATCATTGGACTCCTTGTGATAAACTATTTTCCATTCTTGATAATAGGGGATTATTTTGATGATTGTTTTGTTGAGGGAGTGCTCCGATAGAGTTGTTCAAGTGAAGTTTATGTCTCCGAGGTAGATTTGGCTATCCTTTTTTTTACTAAGTTGAATATTTTGTCTTTCTTAGGAAGTCAACGGTGAAATGAACTATAGTAAGGGTTTTAGAGGTTGGTAAGGGTTGACTTTCTTATTTAGTCTGTGTGATGCCCATTTATTATGTTTACCCTAGCTCATGTAAAATGTTTAACTGTGCTGAAAACTTATGATATTTGAGAAATTACCAGAGTGAGAAGTTGTGTTGTCTAATTTATTATTTGTCATTGAGATGCCCGAGTTACGGGCATTAATTTATTTTTGATCATCTTAAAAAAAAAAAAAAAAAATTCTAAGTGGTAAAAGCTATTTTGGAATGAATCCTTCTACTATCCCTATCAATTAAGGGTGTGTGTCATGATTTATTGATTTTGGAAGCTTTGTGAAATTCAAAATATTTATTAGTTTATTAAGTGTTTGTGTTGTGTATGTTGTGATGCGTTCATCCTTATTTAGGACATCATTGTCCGGGAATGTGAGAAAGTTGAGAAAGACTATTTTTGAGAAAGAAATGAGACACCTTATATTTATCCTTGACCATGAGATAGGTGGAAAGTTGCTGATATATTGAGATTTCGAGATTTGTATATGGACTGTGAGTCTGATGCTTATCGTGACCAATGACACTAACCTATAGTATGAGTGTTTACGATCGTCCATAATATCGAAACCCAACCAAGGGTTGGGGTCGTGTCCCAAGGGAGTGGTTTTGAGAATTAGTAGAAAAATAAAATTTAGTTCAGACTAGTCGTAGCTAAAGACATTAACGATTAAAAACATTGTAAAATAAAAAAGGGGGTGACACAAAAGCGTCAAATAACAAATGGGGGGGGGGGGGTTGTCAGAAGTGTAATAAAAACAACAAAAATAAGGAAAATCAAGTATGGGAAAAGTTCTTGGGTGTGACTGCAATACAAGTTGAGTTAAATAGTTGGGTACATCCTTTGGATAGGAAATTTGCAAGATAATAGTGACTAGGCTAAGCTTTAGATGGAAATAAGTT
>NW_006238939.1:1672652-1745538 GCF_000226075.1 Solanum tuberosum | reverse complement strand
ATTAAAATACATCTATCCTATCAGCAAGCAAGACCCAACAACAATATCAACACATACTTCCTCAATCACACCTCAAGAATAGGGGTTTTAAGCCACACATCAAGAAAAAACAAAAAACACCTAAAATGATACTAAAATCAAATGGGTATAAGGAATTAAACCTTCGTTTAAGCAAATTAAGATGAATAGAGAAGACCCACTTCCATCTTGGGGAAGATGAAATCCTTCTTTCTTCAAGTCTCCCAAAAACCCTCTCCAAACTTGAGAGAAAATATCCCAAAAAGTACTATTCTATTCTGGAAATTAAAATAAATGTTTGACTCTTTAAAAATTAATTACAAGTTTAGTATTTATAGACTTCAGAAAATAGTTTTGGCGGATTTTTCGGCGAAGTTAGTCGAAATCGCCGATTAACTCGGCGATTAGCCCTTTGGTGTGGTTCGTCGCCGTCTTGCACTAGCCTTCAACATGGTCGTGCTCTGTGTCATTGGGCGAGATAGTATTGCTTCACGGAATTATTCGACGAAATGCCGACTGCTCCTTTCATCGCCTTTTTTATCCTGCTCCGTCTGGCCTTCGCGTAATGGAACAAAGGGCGGAGTGCGTCCCTTCGGCGAATCGTCAAGTGTGCTTGGCGATGCTCAGGCTTCAGCTTCTTCGTTCTTTTCGGACTTTTTGTTCCTTTTTGCGCCTTAGTGTCCATGCCTCCACTAAAACTTCAAATACCTGAAACTTAAGAGTTTTCATCAGATATTGAGACAAAATAAGCATTTGAGGACACTATTCCTATCAAAATAAAGCCCTAAATGAGTCCAATTTGTGGACTCATCAACACCCCCAACTTAAACTTTTGCTTGTCCTCAAGCGAACTCAAGTTTAGCCGTTCAACAAGGTGTCTCAAATAGTGCTACACAAGACTAAATCATGAATGCCCACAACCAGACTCAAATTTACTTATGCAAGGATCAAATGTGTACTCAAAGATTCAAGTTGTGACACACCATTACCAAAGATTCTCATGCTCGCAATACTTTCTACTTGTGCTATCAAGCTCAAGATGAAGTATCTAAGTGCTTTCACATAAAGAATGATTCCATATTCACACACAGAGGTTAATCAATTCAAGATCAGGAATCAGATGCAACGCTAACACTCAAAAGAGGAACACAATGTATGTTTTACCCATAGGTTTGCCCTTATTTTCCAATCGACTTTTGATTCAGCTTACTCAAGATTAAAAAGGTCTTTCTAAGGCTTGTAATGGGATGAGTGCAAAGGTATGGTAATTTAGGCTCAGTGACTTTTTCCTCGTGAGATGTGGTATTCTCAAGGCATTCCATTCTTTTCCTTTATCAATTCTTTTTCTAGTGCTTCCAAGTCATCGTTTCATTCACCTCCATGGATTGCATGGAAACCCAATTTCCTTGGTACTTTATTCCATAATTTTATTTTATTTTATTTAAATTTTCGAAGGGTTTCCATTGTTCTGCAACACCAGGGGTTAAGAGGGACTTTTCTTGCACTTCTTGACTTCTCCTTTTCCTTTTTACCACACCCCCAACTTAGGCTTTTGGCGTAAGTTGGCTATTTGCTAAACCACAAATCAAGAGGATTATAGGTAGTGGGTCAAGTAAGGTCTAGGGTACATCAAGGTTCTTTCAAAGAAAGGTAAGGCTCAAAGGGTGTTCAAAAGAGTTTTACACGCTCACGGGTAGGCCACAAAAGAGGTATATGTCAAATTTGGCTCACACTCTTTAAAGTTGCCTAAGATCATTTCAAGAGCACACCTTTCTAAATCAATCAGACTAACAGGAAAATTATAGGTTTATTCGCAGGGTTCAAAGCAAGCTAATCACACAAGGCATTGACACTTAAGTCAAACAAGACCACACACTTTCACTAGTGTGCAATGGTCATTACAAGAGAATCAATTCGATACATGGCTAATCACAACGAAATGCAAAGAGTTCACATATTTTCTATGTAACTTCATTTGGTCTCGTCGTAGCCGTACATTCATGTTCGTTCGATTGAGAGCACTATTAAAGTCATCGGTATTGACCGACACCAAGACTCAATTTTTTGCAAAAGAACAGCCACATTAACTCAAGAGGGGTGGCAAAAATGTGCGAAAAATTTAAAAGTTTTCGGAAAGGTCAAAATCATTTTGCAAATAAAAATAAACGGAGCCACAAGCTCAAACATTTACAAAGCAGTTTTTTTAAAAAAACACAATTAAAAACAGACAACCCAAATGTACACCAAAACACAAGTATCCGAAACAAGAAAAACAAGGTGGGCCTCACCCCACCACAAATAAGAGTGTTTGTCCTCAAATGCAAATAATACAGAATCCAAAAGGCAAAGTAAAGAAAGACAGATAGGGGGTGAAGAAAGGTCCTGTCTATGTAGTCTCTCTCTCTGTATGGGTCTCATTCCTCGGAGTGACTCCCTAAAGTGAAACAATGGTCCCCGGAGTATTGTTGTTTTGGTCCTCATTGTTTGCCTCTGTCTTGGCCTCTGCAGCAAGATTAGTTGTAATCATCTGATCTATCTAATGAGCTGCTCCAAAGGCCCGTATAACATTAACTGAATTTCGAGCCCATGGAGGCACATTAGGGTCGATGGGAATTCATTTTTTTGCCTTGGTTTCCTCGGTATATTTCCTTTGTCTGGCTAGATCTGCTTTCTTTTCATCTCTCTTAAACTCTTGTGCTCTTACATGTCGAGGTGGCATGTCCCTTCCCACAACTTTTGGTCTAGCCATTTCTACAAAAGACTTCGAGGAAAGTTAGACAATATTTTAAGTGGGGGCACGTGAATTCTGGGTGTAGAATAGTTTCACCAAACCAGTTGGCAAAGGACTTGTCTATTTAGGCCATTCGCTGAAAATGATGCACAGAAGGTGCAGGGGTGCAGACAAATGGTGAATAAGGAGTCTTTCGGTGAGTCGTTGAGTGAGCTTAGTGGCATTAGGCTCACCGTTGAATGTTACAGATCGATTAGTGCATGTAGCATTTAGTTAAAGGCGGAATGTGGGCATTAGGCGAACAGTTGAGAAATTCGGCGAGTTTGTTCATCTCGCCGAACAGCCAAACGTGTCTATTTTCAACCCATTTCATTCAAATTTCACCCCACAACCCAGATAACACAATTTAAGCTCAAATGACACAATTTCAACGATAACCCATAGAAGTTTCAACTTTTCACCCACGTAAAAAAAAGTTTTCAACTCAAAGCACAGTCGAATGGGAGTCCCTCAAATCACGCGACAGCTACTCAATCATAATCCATAATACATGCAATCCCAGCAACTCAAAGATTCAAGAAAGAATCTATACTATCAATCACCATGTAAATGAGTACAAATTTTGATAAAATAACTGAGGGGTTGGATTACCAACCTTGGTGCTGAATTAGATTGTACTGAAGTGCTCGGCAGCAATGCGATCCAAATTCGTGCACAATTTGACACCTAAAATACTTTCAAAATGCAAGAAATAAAAGGCTAGAGTGCGGGTGTGAGGTTGATAGGACAAATCAGGGAGAGAAAGTGAATAAAATAGAACTTTTAAACCAGTGGTTTGTAAAAACCATCCAATTTCCGCTCATTTGGCTATGTTCGTCAAGTTCTCCCATTCACTCGGCGAACCACCAAGTGTCTAGTTTCTTCGCCAACTGTAACAGGCTCTGCAGCTCATGTGAGGATTCTAATAGATGATTTTCATCGAGATTGCCGACATGGTCGGTGATGCGCCACTAATTTTCTTCAGACCGCCGAGATTTACAGGATCCAAGCTGACAGTACCTTGAGTCAAACGGCGGAAAGAATCGTGTTCGCTGATCTTGTCGGCGATCCTCCAACAAGACCTACTGGTTTCCTCCATATACTATTTCAATCACCTCCCTTACTTTAACCTGTACAAATAACACCATTATTGTACTAGTAATTAGGAAATACTTAAAGGGTTTTGGGTTGCCTCCCAAACAACGCCTTAGTTAACGTCATGGCACGACGCAAGTCCACCTTCAGACCTCATTCTAGGGGTTAGACATAGTATCACTAGGTAAGACCCCTTGTTGTCTTGGATTGAGATGAGACGAGATATGACCCATTTGGGTTTCTAACTGCTTGATCGAAACTAAATGAGAGGTGACAGTCTGGCTGAGGGTAGACACGTCTTCTTTCATGCCTTTTAGAATTTTGTCTGACCCTTCAACTTTGATTAGGATACGTGAGAGCATATCTTCGGACCTACTACCTTCCAAATCCTTGGGCTTCTGACTCTCATGGAGTGTCACATATCTATCCTTCTTACCATCTTTCCAATTTGGATTACAGTCTCTCCATTCACGATCTCGATCCTTCCAGCCTTCGTCTCTAACCCATCCTTGATTACCACCTTGCCTTGGGTAGTTTGAACGATTGCCTCCACCTTGGTTGGCTAGAAAATTTACTTCCTCGTCATACATGGCTTCAAACTTCATTTCCTCAGGATTTGCACCCCTGAATCCCACAACATTGACACTAAGAGCACCAGCCCCATGACATTTTTGGATAAAATGCCATGTTTTGGTATCTCTGATTGTCCTTTCAACCTGCTCCTTAGATAGCTCAAATGTGACTGGTGAAACTTGGTCTTCGTGGGTGTATGACGCCTTGTTGATGGTTGTCATGCCATCAAGAAGCTGAGTTGCTACTGCATATGGTTGCTGCATTAATCCTCCAGCCGAGAGTTGGTCAGCTACTCCTTTGTTTAGCGAATCTAGACTCCGGTAGAAGTATTGAAGAAACACATTATCAGGTAGACCATAGGTTGGGCATTGTAGCACCAATTTCTTAAACCGGAGCCAAATTTCATGCAGAGGCTCTCCATTCAGACATTTTAAGATTTGGATGCTATCCCGAATAGTCATCATCTTCGAGGGAGGGAAGAATCGCACATTAAATGCGGTGACCAAATCCTCCCACGAAGTGATTAAGTTACGTGGAAATTCAGCTAGCCACTTGCACGCTTCCCTTATCAATGAGAAAGGGAATAGTCTTAATCGAACTGATTCCTGAGAGATGTTCTTGAACGAGAAAGGTCCACACACATCTACAAAGTTTCCAAGATGCTCATGTGGGTCCTCATGAGCTAATCCACTAAAAAGTCCCTTTAGTTGTAATAGTTGCAACATGGTGCTTGTTATGTGGAACACCACATTTCCCTCTGCTGGAGGTAGACAGATGGCTCCAACACCTCCCATGAGATGTGGATCATTGATGTTGGGCTCTTGGACATCGTTGAGGTTGCCAATGTCGTCCTGATGGCCCACTTGGCTCCCGTTACTACCGTTAACACTCATGCCTTCTGAAATGCTTACACAATCAACAGAACAAAACTAAAAATTAAATTAGTAAACTACCACTAATAAGAACAAAAACTCTATCAAACTAAAAAATTTGAAACAACACCACTCCCCGGCAACGGTGCCATTTTGATCCTTATCGTGACCAACAACACTAACCTACAGTACAAGTGTCTATGGTCATTGATAATATAGTAACCCAACCAAGGGTTGGGGTCGTTTCCCAAGGGAGTGGTTTTGAGAATTAGTAGAAAATAAAATTAAGTTCTGACTAGTCGTAGCTAAAGACATTAACGATTAAAAACATTGTAAATTAAAATGGGGTGACACAAAAGTGTCAATTAACGAATGGGGGTTTTGTCACAAGTGTAATAAAAACAACAAAAATAAGGAAAATCAAGTATGGGGAGAAGTTCTTGGGGTGTGACCGCAATACAAGTTGAGATAAATCGTTGGGTACATGCTTTCGATAGGAAATTTGCAAGATAGTACTGACTAGGCTAAGCTTTTAGATGGAAATAAGTTCCTTCTCAGGCAACTTACCCCGTTTTAAAATGCGTTCCTCTCGAACACCCATTTGCCGCATGAAGGCCAGCTTATGCCTTACCCCACTCACTCTCTCGAGCTGAGTGTTAGGATATGGGACTAGGGCTAACCTTCTCAGAATGAACCTCATGTCGACCCATTCCTTAGGCCATCAGTCCAGCGGTCTTGGTTTCGCGACCTCCTTCTCGGGCAAGGCAAAAACACATGTGTGGTTTTGTATTTGCAATTACAAACCCACTAAATTAAACCACAACCACTAGGTCAAATCACAATTAAAATACATCTATCCTATCAGCAAGCAAGACCCAACAACAACATCAACACATACCTGCTAAATCACACCTCAAGAATGGGGTTTTAAGACACACATCAAGAAATAATAAAATACACCTAAAATGATACTAAAATCAAATGGGTATAAGGAATTAAACCTTAATTTTAAGCAAAGGAAGAAGAATAGAGAAGACCCACTTCCAACTTGGGGAAGATGAAATCCTTCTTTCTTCAAGTCTCCCAAAAACTCTCTCCAAACTTGAGAGAAAATATCCCAAAAAGTACTATTCTATTCTGGAAATTAAAATAAATATTCTACTCTTTAAAATTTAATAACAAGTTTAGTATTTATACACTTCAGAAAATAGTGCTGGCGGATCTTTCGGCGAGGTTAATCGGAATCGCCGATTAACTCGGTGATTTGCCCTTTGTTTGGTGTGGTTCGTCACCGTCTTGCACTAGTCTTCAGCATGGTTGTACTCTGTGTCATTGGGCGAGATAGTACTGCTTCACAGAATTATTCAACGAAACGCCGACTGCTCCTTTCATCGCCTTATCTATCCTGCTTCTTCAGGGCTTCGCGTACTGGAACAAAGGGCGGAGTGCGTCCCTTCGGCGAATAGCCAAGTGTGCTTGGTGATGCTCAGGCTTCAGCTTCTTCGTTCTTTTCAGCCTTTTTGTTCCTTTTTGCGCCAAAATGTCCATGCCTCCACTAAAACTTCAAATACCTGAAACTTAAGAGTTTTCATCAGATATTGAGACAAAATAAGCATTTGAGGACACTATTCCTATCTAAATAAAGCCCTAAATGAGTCCAATTTGGGGACTCATCAGAGGCCCCCAGGGATCCTTGTCGAGAAGCTAAAGCTCGACAAGTTGTATATGACAGGTTGTGCGATAACCTTGATTGCACCATATTATTTGATCAACTCAATCCATTACATTACCCATCATTTTTGTGTTGTGTGACTTACTTATTTGTTGATATGTGTATTATATATAACTTTAGTTTACCTTATTCGCATCGTTACTATATAAATTGGCGACACCGATGCTGAAATGAGACTTCATTTATACAGGTGAAAACGTTTCATAGTTGATTTCTTAATTTTAATTAGTTGGTTATACATAGTCAGTCAAACCTACTTAGTAAATGTGGATTGTATACAGCCCTACTTTTGTTATGTTCTTGATGCAGGGTAAGGTAATCTTCGTAGATGTCGATCGGATATATCAATTTCTTAACACTCTGAGTTTGGTGAGATCAGGATTTCCTGATCACCATTGGTCTCAATCTATCATTTACAGTCTTTAATTTCTTTTAGAAGAATTGAGATGTATTCTAGATTAAAGAAATGTATTAGATGTTTTCTAAGCTTCTGATACCAGGTTTTGGAAAATTCATAGTTGTTTTTCTTTTCTCTTTTATTGTTGCCTGAATTTCCTTTGGAAGTCTCATACGTGTTATTTTCTCCCGGCTTACACAATAAATTAATTTCTAGGGGTGTGTGTCATCAAGGCTTCGACTTTTGGGTCGTGACAATTTTGTGTCATAATGCTAGGTTCACCAGTTTTATAGGTTAAAGTTAGGGTGTCCAGTAGAGTCTTGCAGATCCTTATATAGACGACCATACTTATAACATAGAGGATACAAGATGCCTAGTAGGAGAAATTCCTTTCCTTTAATTCTTTTCGTGAAAATTATTCATATCATGTGTTGCATACCTCTAATTTATTCTCTATGCACAGATGGCAAGCACTAGATCTAATGTCTTAGAGGGTGAGGTTGTACCTACTTCCTAAGCCCCAGTCCGTGGTTGAGGTAGGGGACACATGTGAGTTAGGGATAATGGCCGAGCGAGAGGAGCAACACATGCTTGAGGATGAGCTAGGGAGGCATCGCCTGGGCCCGTATTTGAGCGTGATAATGTTATTAAGTAGAAAACTGAGAAGAGAGGACAAGCCCAACCTCATTTGGTTACCGACAACACTCTGATGCTTCAGTGTAGATTGCTAGGTTATTGTCTATATTAGATAGTGCCCCTTTTTTCTGGTATTCTTTTGTGTACCGTAGGATATCCAATTATAGTGAATGCTACACCATGAGTTTAGGGGCCTAGTGTGGAATTTCAGACTCGTGGTTCCTCTTCTGTACCTTCTAAATCACATACAAATATTCAGTTCCACATGTTTCTCTTTGTAGAACCATGTCGATTGCCGATCAAAAGAGTTTTGAGAAATTTATTAGATTGGCATCTTCTAGGTTTGATGATATAGGTGGATAGTAAGCTTATGAATTCTTGACTGAATGCCAGAACAAGATTTTAAACCTGGGTATGTTAGAGGCTCATGAAGTGTATTACACCTCTTATTAGTTTTCTTGAGTCTCCAAGGAATAGTCGAGATCAGTTCTTGCTCGGACGAATTAGATACATTGGAAGAATCTTTTGGTCTTCCAATATCAATAGGTTGATTGTTTCTCTTGTGTATCTTCCCAAAGGAAAAAATATCTCTGAGAGTTTTTTCCTGAATTCGAAAGAGAGTACCTGGGTTCTCCCAATAACTAAAAAGTGTAGCATGCCTGAATCTAACTGGGGTTTGCGTTGGTGGAGGAACTGGATCGGAAAAAAAAGGATTCTAGTTGAAAGATATCTAATGAAACCGTCGCTAGAATTGAGATCTTATTAAAAGAGAAAGATCTCAAATATCTAGAGTTTCTTTTTGTATATTATATGGATGATCCGATCCGCAAGGACCATGATTGGGAATCATTTGATCAACTTTCTCTAAGGAAGAGTCGAAATAGAATCAACTTGAATTCGGGACTGCTATTCGAAATCTTAGTGAAACACTGGATTTCTTATCTCATGTCTGCTTTTCGTGAAAAAATACCAATTGAAGTGGAGGGTTTCTTCAAACAACAAGGGGTTGGGTCAACTATTTAATCAAATGATATTGAGCATGTTTCCCATCTCTTCTCGAGAAACAAGTGGGTTATTTCTTTGCAAAATTGTGCTCAATTTCATATGTGACAATTCCCCTAAGATCTCATTGTTAGTTAGGGGACGAATCTGTGAATAGGATTTTTTGAGGAACGTATCGAGACAAAATTGGATTTGGTTAGACAATATGTGGTTGGTAAACAAGGATCAGTTTTTTAGCAAGGTACATAATGTATCGTCAAATATTCAATATGATTCCACAAGATCTAGTTTCGTTCAAGTAACAGATTCTAGCAAACTGAAACATCTTCTGATCAATCTAGAGATCATTTGATTAATCAAAGAGAGATTCAACAACGAAAAGAAAGATCGATTCTTTGGGATCCTTCCTTTTATCAAAAGGAATGAAAAGAGATAGAATCAGTCCAATTTTTGAAATGCCTTTCTGGATATTCCTCAACGTCTCAGCTATTCATGGAACGTGAGAAGAAGATGATTAATCATCTGTTTCCGGAAGATATCGAAGAATTTCTTGGGAATCCTACAAGATCCGTTCGTTCTTTTTTCGATGGTCAGAACTTCTTGTTTCCGAGGGAGAATCTATCAAATTTGATCAACCATTAACGAGTAATCCTAATGTAGGCAGATTTGGTCAGGGAGATGCAGAAATAGTACTTCAAGATCCATTACGTGTCCAAGGACTTTTGTTCTTCTTGGCATCTGTTATTTTGGCACAAATATTTTTGGTTCTTAAAAAGAAACAATTTGAGAAGGTTCAATTGGCCGAAATGGATTTCTAGATTTGCAGATTTATCGATATCAAGTACGTAAAATGAACCAAATTCTTGTTGGCGATTACTTATGATAAAAAAAATGAAATTATGAAAACTCCTTTGTCTTATTTATACTCTTCTTCAAAATCTACATTACATAATCTTTTTCTACGAGATGCTGGGAATCCCTTATACTAGATTTTGAATAAGAGTATTTGGCTTTCATTTATTTTGATTTAGTTTTTTAATTAGGGTAGTGTAACTATGTTACTATTGCCAGATTTCACTGCCATAAAACGTATCAATAATTTTCTATTCTAAATAGAAAGAGAGTCAAATTTGTCTAATTACTAGACATAAGGAAGCGGGGGATAAATGCGGGGAAGAAAAAATTCTAGCAGGGATTATTTGTCTTCCTAGTCTTCGACACAAGAAAGGGGTGTAGAAAAATCCTTTTTTCTTGTGTCGAAACGAAAGAGTAATGATTCTTGATCCTGTTTGTTAAAAATTCCTAGTCTTGGTTTCAATTTTTCCAGATGTATCAGAAACCCTACACCTACCCCCTTACATATAATATATGAATTGGTGGACGAACAAAAAAAGAGAGGAATTTTTATTAATTAAATAACACTTCTTCAATCACCTTATCTTATAAATCTTTTTATGATGAAATAGGAAAACAATAAAAAATAAATAGAGTAATATAATATAGAGAGTAAGGTTCTACATTAGATTAGTGTATAAAGGATTTGCACGCTATCTAATATATGATAGAAGCAAAGAAATTGAGTGATTCCTTCTTTCTTCCAACTTTGAAAGTGCCGATAGATACTATCATATAAAAAGAAGAGGTGGTCTGACTAACTCAATGAAGTGATTTTTTCAAAAACAAGCTCAGAAAAATTAGAAAAATGGAGTTTTTGAAAAGAAAAAAAATTCCATTTTAATATGCTCAGAAAAATGAGAAAAATGGAGTTTTTGAAAAGAAAAAGAAATCCATTTTATCATTTAGACGAAAAAAATATTATGATTCTTAAGAACTCAACGGGCCCTTCCCCTTCGAATCAAACAAACAAAGAAGGGAATCCCGTTAAGTTCTTACGCTTTCATGTTGACAACTCAATTCAGTCGATTACTACAGGGATGAACCCAATCCGGAATATGAACCATAAAAGAAAATACCTATTAAACCGATTACAAGAATACCAGCTACAGTACCTATTATCCAAAGAGGAATCCTTCCAGTAGTATCGGCCATTTACCCCACTTCCCTCCAGATTTCATCAAGTGGTCATGCTAGAGACATAAACAGTCATGGATAATTAAATTATGAGATCCTTCCGAATGAGCTAAGAGAATCTTATTTATTCTCTTTCGTTTTCTTAATTGAAGAAATAATTGGAAAATAAAACAGCAAGTACAAAAATGAGTAATAACCACCAGTAGAGACTGGTACGATTCATTCAACATTTTGTTCTTTCGTATTTGATTGTGTCGTAGCTCTATAATTCAGATTAAGTTTATCATTGGATGAACTACATTGCTGATATTGATCCCAAAAAAAAGACAGTAGGTACAACTAGGCCCTGAACAGTCCAACCATTGTACTGTAGCAATTGGATAGGTTCGATTTATAGTGATTAGGGCCTCCTAAAACGATCTATTAAATTCATCGAGTTGTTCTGAAGGATCAAAACGGCCAGTTATTAATGGAATTTCTTGTTGGCTCTCTGTAAAATATTTGTTTGGCCGCGGGCTTCCAAACACATTAGTTTTCTTGAGTGGCAAAAAAATAATTTGTCATGAATTAGATACATTATTAGTGAAAATTTAATGTGTCACCGATAACTTTAAATTCCTGAGTAACACTACTTAACAAATGGCGCCAATTAATTTTTTGGTGCGAAACTTTAGTGGACAAAACTTTGCTACGGATTTTTATGTTTCTTCACTAAAAGTATATGTTTCATATATTTAAGCACGAAAAGTAAATTTTGTCACTAAAAGTGAACAATTAGTGACGAATTTGATGTCGTAGCTAATAATTTCGTAGCTATATATCTTATTTGTGGTAGTGTCATGACAAAATTTGTAAAGAATAAACAAGATATTCAATACAAAACAATGCTTCTGTGTGAAGTTTTATCCACAACTCCTATATTTATCGTAAACCTCCATAACGGTTCATTATGCCGAATGTCATAATAAGTTCTAATCAGTTAAATCTTCCAGTACTGTGGTAAGGAGTGAAACCAAACGACAAATGCATTGTGATCCTCAACATAAACAAATTTTTCGTGAATCTCATCTTATTTCATGTTGAACGATTTGGGGAAATCTAGTAAAGAGTCAAGAGGATCCATATGGATTTTCTTGAAATCCTCAAGAAGTCTTATTCCTTCCCTTTACGCGCTCTTATATCTCTATCTTGATTTTGTTGCGCCCTTGAGTTATTCCTAATGAGTCGGGCTTAGAATCTAAATCATACTCGCAATGAATTCTTCTACTTTTTTCTTTTTTCTCCTCTTTCAGTACCTCTCCCATTTGGAGAAAAATGAGCAAGTTCTTATTCGGCCATATCAGAGATGAGAATCAGAAAATAGAAATATGGATAATACCATTTAATGCGACAAAGCATATCAAATTTTTTCGGTAGAAGGAAAAATTATTTATAAAAGGAGTTTCCACCAAAAGGGATTATTTGAAGATTCAAAGGATCACAACTCATTCATTTTTTATCTGAATTACACTTATAATATATCCACGAAAAGCAATAAACAACTAAATCATGAAAAGACAAGTTTTATGTAAAACGTTTTAACATAGAATTACCAAAATGCAACCCAACAGAAGCAATATGTTCTTGAAAAGAGTCCCAAAACAACCAACTTTCAAAAAATCATATCTCACTCGTTTTAAATTTGTTTTACTCTCATAACATATCCACGGTAAGTTACGAATGAGTAAATTATGAAAATAAAATTTCATGCCATAGTTTTAACATGCTGAACTAAAAATATAGAAAAACAACAGCAAATTTTCATAAAACAAATAAACCATAGAATCACTTTCATGGTAGGACAGGGAATCCTATCTAGAATATGAGTCAGTATCATTATAGGACAAGAAAATCTATATACAATATGATTAATCCACATTAAAAAAAGACTTTAAAAAACCTTAACATCTTCCAAATTTTTTCTTCACCGATTTTTTTAAAAAAATAACAATTTTTTTTTCAACAACTTAGTGAATTCGCATGGAAGCATCGCATAACATCAAGATGTGCAATTTTATACTTGTAGTGGAAGTTGTTGTTGGTGATTTCGCTACCAAAACGATCAGCTCCAAATCTCTCTTTGAATCACTAGGAAACAAAGATTGTTGTTGATCACAAACTAAGTGTCTCGATATGTGTCGATTAAATATTGACAAGAGAACAAGGTTTTGTTTTTTCTATTTTTCTTTTTTTTTTCACGTTTGAACGTTCACATGTTTTCTTCTCCTTTCACAAGTTTTGTCGTATATATCTCTTTCCTGAAAAGAAGATATCTCCTTTTAACACGAGAAGTTTGAATAGTTACAACTTCTTAACTATAAGAATATATATATATATATATATATATATATATAATATATATATATACATTGGTATCACTAGGGCTTCTTATTCAGAAATTACTCATTAGTCAATGATACTATAAGAGTATATACGTAATATCCCCTTTCTTGTGAATTTGATTTGAATTGCGTAATAACCATTTCTCCCTTCCTATTAGCTTGTTCATGTTTAGTTTTGGTTTCGGGAATCGTTGGTTTTTTCCCCGATGTGATCTAGTATGTTTTTGTTGATTTTGACCCTTTTGAGTTGAGAATTTTTTATATGGTTTACTTTGGTCAATATTTTGAGTTCCAGTGTCGTATGGGGATTCATCAGTTTTATTGAGTCTAAAATGTCGAGTTTGTTCTAGGAACGTGATTGGTTAGAGTCCTGAGACCTTAGGTTGTGATTTAGATATTTAGGTAAAAAGTTGAATTTTTGGCCTAAATGGTTTTTGAGGGGTATTTCGGTCATAATAATCTTTTTTTTAAAATTCGACGATTTCATTGGTTTCAAAACATATTTTTTGAAGTATTTGCATTATTGGTTCGTGTTTATAGGATTACGAATGGTTTTCGAGGGTCTTGAAGATTGCTGGTGCACAATTTAGGTGGCTAAAAGTAGACTTTAAGTGACCAAAAATGGGTTTTAGTGATGAAATCGCTGAGTTAAATATCTATTCAAATCTATTTTGTATTTTTGACAATTTGGGAGCTAGAAAACTCGGCCTGAGATGATTTTGACGCGTTTTTCTTACATAATCATTGGGTACGTATTTCTAACCTTATTTCACTCTTTTCCCAAGAATATCCTTTTCAAATTACATGATTTATATCCATTAGGTTGAGGTTTTAAACCCCCAAGTATAGAAATAAAAAATTGTTGATTTAAAGGTCGATTAGGAATGGGTTTTCATTGGTTTTCGGGTTCTAAGGTCCTTATATTATGGGCAAACTGATTGTGACAATGTTTTTCTGAAAATTCTCATTTGACCGCATTTCAAATGTGGGTTTTGGGGTTTTTCTCCCCAAGTAGGAAAAGTATGAAATTCTTGATTTTGAGCTCGATTCTTACCTTTTTTAATGGGATTTTCAACCAGGAACTATTCTGGGCTTGTAGAACTTAATTTTCAACTAAATATCTGATTTTACCATTTTGATTTGCGAAGTAATTTTTGATGTGTTTTACCCCCATTACAAATTATATCAATATGGGTATCATTGGACTCCTTTTGATAAACTAATTCCATTCTTGATAGTTGAGGATCATTTCGGTTAGCATGTGGTTGAAAATTTGCTCTGGTAGAGTTGTTCTGGTGAAGTTTCTTTCTTCAGGTAGGTTTGGCTATCCTTCTATGTCATGACCCAGGGGTACCCCCTAGATGTAAAAAAGTGTACTCAACCCCGAAGGGGTCTCATACAAGCCCCTTAGCATATTATAACATAAGATAATAGAAATGATGCGGAAATTTAAAACATTTTTCATAACAATCGAAGTCTTTTATAAAAACATGTGGAAGTCTATAACACTTTGTCTCAAACCATTTAAAACCAATTGAATAAAACTTTGGGACGCAGCCCATACAATTGTCTAGAACATAAAAAAATGGCATAACATAAAGGTAATCACATCCTCAATGCTATAAGGACTCACCAAGTCTTCAACTCCTTTTCTCTACTAAACCTATCCACGAGAATGGAACTCAATATCGCCAAACCATACATTTGATAAGAATGTGGGAAAAAGTATGTGTTAGTACCATAATGTACTAAATATGATGGCTAGCATAAATCATCAACATAAGCATAAAAGAGGCATTAATCAACATAAGACATATACCTTAACCATAAGAGACAATAGCATAAGTCATAAGTATAAGAGACATCATCATGAGACGTAGGTTATAAACGTAAGAGATAGCAATCTAATAATAAGCATAATATCCAAAATAGACATAGTGCAAGCATCATAAAGCATGGTCCATATACATAGTCAACACTTAGACCTTCATTTCATAAGGAAATACTTCATAAGTAACCTCCAAGTATACTTGTGCAATGCATGGATAAGACCCCATAATCCCACCCATGCTATGTACCCTTTTTGGCCACCATAATCATACTTACCATTTGACCTTATCCTTAGCGTATTTCTCATAGACAAGGGAACATTCATCTTTAGTTACACACGTATCATAAAGGCCTTTCAAGCTACCATCCAACCAAGCATACATCACAAGCACAAGCCATAAGCATATTCATTACGTAGATCATCATAACATAAGAGAACATACCATGAATACCGTCAAAGAATACTAGTGCAATGTCTGAGTAAGATCCCATAATCTCACCATGCTAAGTAAAGTTCCTCAAGTAACCATAGTTCATATTTCATAGCCTTATTGGGATAGTGGGAATTAGCCTTAACCAACATAGACCATGTGAGATTATCATGGAATCTGGTGTTACCCACACCAAAAAGGGTTGTCTTAATTGCCTAAGGTAAGATCATGGCGTGTTAGCTTTAGGTGGATCCAATAGCTAAATATCCTACGGGGGCACGTAATTTATGGGATATGGAGATTGGTACTATAAACCCGAACTCGACTGTGGTAGAAGGTTTCCATCTCAAGAGATACCTGTTTTGGGGACCCGGACGCAACTGACATAGAAGGAACCCATTTTGAAACCCGGACTCAACTAACGTAAAAACTTTTATCTCATATTCAATATCAACTCGGTGTTAAGCAAAATTCCCATGGAGTACTTGTTAAGCCCTAACTTGTTTTATTAGGATAGCTCATTAGATCATGCGGGAGAATAACCTTTCACCGTCCATGTCTACATGTTCGTGTTAGATTCAATTAGGTGAGAAAACCTTTCACCGTCCATGTCTACATGTTTGTGTAAGATTCAATTAGGTGAGAAAACCTTTCAACCTTAGAATCATCATATTGTGAGAAAACCTTTCACATCATATTCATTATGTGTTCATGAGAATAACCTTTCAATCAACACAACAACATTATCATAATCTTGGACATTTCATTCATAGTCATGCATAACTATGTATATGAGGGTAGCCTTTGAACAACACCGCCATTACATCATAGTCATTATCACCATACTCTAAATAGGTTCTTAAATCATATACATAAGTCTCATAAAACATGCATAATATCATATATTGCTCTTTCAAGGGTCAAACCTCATATTAAATCAACATATCTAGAATGACTACATTAGATATGGATATAATCACAATTCAAGCAATCAAATCAATTACATACATGATCACATATACTCATAATATAGGTCATGTGAGTGAAGTCCTTCCACAATAATACCTTATACAAATCAACATACATAATAGATTCACTATTAAAGCCTTAACATTCTTAGTTCATTCATATTAGCTCTTACCCTTAAATCCCTAAAACTCACATTCATACTACAAACCTTACTCTCAAGCAATACTTCACATGGTCATCATATATGCCTAATTTTCAAGACAATCTAACCACATGCTTCATCCTTAAGCAATTCTAGACATATATCATTATGTAAACTCAATCTCAACACTACTTAATCATGAATCATCATATAGGCCCTAATCTAATTAATTCTTGTCTACAAGATTTAGTTTTAAGAAATTCATAGTTAGATACTCTAATCTCAAATAATTCATCAATCTTAGGAGATCACATCTAAGCCCTCAATTTCCTCTTTCATGACATAAGCCCCAACTATATCAATTTCACCCTAAAATCTTAGATTAATCAAGAATACATGCATAGTCATACTAAAATCATGCAATTACATCATAATCATCATAAACAGCCATTATCCACTCAATTGGATCAACATACAACAATACCCACAATATAGGAAGGAACACAAATTAGAATTGGGGATTCATCTTCACAATTGGGGGAAACATGGGGGCATCATGGATGAAAGGAATCCATGAATTAATAAGCCATCATACATTGATTACAAAGTCTACCAAGCTTGAAATAATGGTGACTTGACCTGGCTTGACCCTCTTCTTCTTCTTGAGTTTTCTAAAGAGAGAAATATTTGAGAAGAGAGCTTTTGGGGATTTGATTTGGGTCTTTGGAAATAATGACTTAATTGTGGTGGTTAAAGGGTTAAAATAACTTATATGGGGGTATAGAGTCTATAAAAAAGGACCCCACTTAATACTAACTAAAAAAGGAATTTCCTATTTTGCCCTCACTTAGACAGCTTAGTCCAGGCACCAGGACAGGGCTCACGAGCCGTGGTCCTGCTCATGGTCCATGGTCCAGTAGCTTGGTATGAGGGCTTTGCTTCCCAAAAGTTGAAGGCACCTTAAAGGCCACTCCCACGAGCCGTTAAGGCCTTCACGAGCCATGACGTGGCTCGTGTGGAGGAGGTCATCTTGGGCTGCCTTGAGGCGCACACTACCTTACCACCACGGGTGGCACCATGATCTGTGGTGGCCACCACGAGCTGTGAAGGCTCTCGTGGTCATAGGCAGTGCCATGGAAACCATGGGGCAGCCTTGGCTCTTGCCTTGGCCCTTGCCCTATTGCCTTAGCTCGTGCTCTCTAGTCTTGACTTGTAGCCCTCGAACTTAGCCCTAGATGGTCTACTAGACTACGGGGTGTTAAAATATCTTCCCCTTGGGGACGTTCGTCCTTCAATGACTTCCTAGGAACTTCTCAAGGTCACAACTCAAGACTAGTAACCCATCATACATGTAACTCATTTAAATGCGCACAAACAAAAGAGGAAAACTTCAACTCCAAGATAAGCATACTCAATGCAACACAAGAAATTAGGAACTACATCTAACAACCCTTTATTCATGATAACTCAATATTACTCATATACATAGGAGGAACTACATTCTTCCACTAAAAGCATGCTCAAAACAACTTCGTAGAGTCCTTATGCAACATATTTTCAAAAGCACAACTAAAGCATGCTCAACAAGTCATCTCATGGAGCGTACATGCAATCTATACTCATAACATACAACCAAGGAGGAATCTCTCAACTCCATGTTAGAACATGTTCATCAATTCGTCCCATGAAGTCTATAGGCAATTCTACTCAATGCACTTCATCATGAGGAAAATTAATCATGTAAACTCATTTTATTTTAAATCACAAACTTTCATGAACATGCACCACATAAGGAAATCATGGAAACATACAAATCACACATGACCTCACATAAAAAAAAATCATGAGGAACTCATCATATTAATGCTAAAGGAGGTATACAAGGAAAAGGATGAGGATAGCGAGACTTCTTATTGGCCATCAGCCTCCCAAGTAGCACCCTCACCTAAAACCCTTACTAAAAGACCAGTCCTTAACACTTTCGTGGAAGCAACTTCCTTGTTCTTTTATGTGTTAACTTACCGGTCAAAAATCCCTACCAGTATTTCTGTATTTCTAAATTAGAGGGATTCTCATTAACTCCCAATCCTCCTTAAGGAATTTATGAATGTCGGACCTCCAACACCCTTCTATGTCCAAGAGACATAGAAAACCGGACACACCGGTATCACTCATTAAGCAACTCTAGTTCCAAAATAACCTTACCAACTCCACTGAAGATCTCATATGAGCCTACAAAACCGGGACTAAACTTCCCACACTTACTACACCTCTCAAGGTGAGAATTTCAAGCCAACCCAAATCATGAGCATCAAGAACACTCAACGACCTTGCTATCTAAGCACGTGATTTCCCCCTTGGGAGTAAGACTATACGAACTCTTCTAACCATCATTTCCTTTCAATTCTAAGGCAAGAGCAAGTCATCACTATGTTTTCACATCCGCCATACAAGATGATTCTAAACCATGGTGGATTACACTTCTATCCTTTTTAGAGGAGTCTACTCATTCAACACTAGTAGGAATTACTTAAACACCCTATTCCTCAAACCTTCTAACTTACCCAACACTCAAAATGGCCAAGTAGGGTTCTACCATCAATATCACTAAACATCAATGCCACTCATTCATACTAAGGACAACATCAAAGTCTAACATATTAAGTCTATCAAGTCACACAAAATACAAGAAACACCGGAATCTAAATAAGCATAAAACACATACCGGGAGCAACATTCGGAGAACTCTCTTGTTAACCTCTAGCTTGGAGAGCATAGGACCTAATTTCGTTCCTCTCTCTTCCCCAAGCGGTAAGTACTGGGCAATCTCTTATTTTGTGGCAACTCCTACCACAACCATAACAATATTCCATACCGGACAAACATCTACCTTTACGTCTTTTGCCACATCTAACACAAGAAGGTAATATGGCTCTACCATCCTTTACTTAAGACTTAGGGTTAGACACCCTTTCTTCAATAAATCTTGGGGGAAAAACTAGAAGGACCTTGTCCGGAGAACCTTTCAAGAGAAGAATTATCATCATCAACCCTAAGCCTCTTTTTCTCCCTAAACCTTACTTCAAGTTTCTCTTCATCAATTTGTTGAGCATAAGCCACAAGACGAGAAATATTCATATCATTATCAAGCATGGTTGTACAACATTTTTTTACTAGTAAATCGGACAATCCCGATACAAACTTACTCATCTTCAATCTAGAATAGGACACCAAACGTGGAACACACTTAGACAATTGGCTGAACCTCAATGCATATTCCTTAACACTCATATTACCTTGCCTAAGTTTGATGAACTCAAGCACCAAAACGTCTCTCACCTCTAGAGGGAAGAACCAATCTAGAAACACACTCTTGAACCTTTCCCATTCTACGGGACCCATTCCCACCGGTCTAGCCTCTTTCCCTTGATTAAACCATACTTGAGCAACCCCTTTGAGTTTGTAAGAAGCCAACTCCGCCTTCTCTACAGGAGTCACTCCAACAAAGTCCAACACCTTTGAGACCTCATGTATAAAATCCTGAAAATCTTCCTCCATCTTTAACCCATAAAATTTTAGAGTTTCTATCCCAGCCTGAGTCAACATTTGAAAACCAATCCTAAACTTCTTATTAGTCACATTCACAGCTAAAGGGTCAACTATAGCATGGGGAGGAACTTCTTGATTCACATTGTCTTCCTCTTTCCTCCTAGTATTTTTTCTTGTATCAGCCATATCCTAAAAATCACACAAATTAGGAGAAAGACCTACTAGAGTTAAACTCTATGGCACGACATAAAGAATGAAGAAGTGAGATTTCCTAACCATCTAATAGATTCCTACTCATAAATGTGGCGCTCTTCACACTTATGAACAAGACACTACTAGACATGGTTTTGAGACAATCTTAGAATCATTCTAAACCTTGTGCCCTGATTACCAAGTTTGTCACGACCCAGGGGTACCCCCTAGATGTAACAAGGCGTACTCAACCCTGAAGGGGTGTCATACAAGCCCCTTAGTATATAATAACATAACATAATAGAAATGATGCGAAAATTTAAAACAATTTTCATAACAATCGAAGTCTTTTATAAAAACAAGCGGAAGTCTAAAACATTTTGTCTCAAACCATCTAAACCACTTAAATAAAACTTTGGGACGCAGCCCATACAATAGTGTAGAACATAAAAGAAAGGTGATCAAATCATCGATGCTATGAGCACTCACCAAGTCTTCAACTAATTTGCTCTACTAGAACCTAGCCACGAGAATAGAACTCAATATTGCCAAACCCTACATTTGATAAGAATGTAGGCAAAAGTATGTGATAGCACAATAATGTACTAAATATGATGGCTAGCATAAATCATCAATATAAGCACATAAGAGGCATTAATCAGCATAAGACATATACCTTAACCATAAGAGGCAATAACATAAGTCATAAGTATAAGAGACATCATCATGAGACATAGGTTATAAACATAAAAGATAACAATCTAATCATAAGCATAATATCCAACATAGGCATAGTTCAAGCGTCATAAAGCATGGTCCATATACATAGTAAACACTTAGACCTTCATTTCATAAGGAAATACTTCATAAGAAACCTCCAAGTATACTTGTGCAATGCATAGATAAGACCCCATAATCGCACCCATGCTAAGTACCCTTTTTGGCCACAATAATCATACTTACTATTTGACCTCATCCTTAGCTTATTTTTCATAGACAATGGAACATTCACCTTTAGTCACACATGTATTGGAAGGGCCTTTCAAGCTACAATCCAACCAAGCATACATCACAAGCACAAGTCATAAGCTTATTCATTACATAGATCATCATAACATAAGAGAACATACAATGAATACCCTCAAAGCATACTTGTGCAATGCATGAGTAATTTCCAGTAATATCACCATGCTAAGTAAAGCTCCTCAAGTAACCATAGTTCATATTTCATAGCCATTTTTTGATAGTGGGATTTAGCCTTAACCAACATAGGTCATGTGAGCTTATCATGGAATTCGGTGTTACCCACACTGAAAAGGGTTGTCTTACTTGACTAAGGTAAGACCATGGCATGTTATCTTTAGGTGGATCCAACAGCTAAATATCCTACGGGGGCATGTAGTTTATGGGATATGGATATTGCTACTAGAAACCCGGACTCAACTATGGTAGAAGGTATCCATCTCATGAGATACATGTTTAGGGGACCTGGACTCAACTGACGTAGAAGGAACCTATTTGGAAAGGCGGACTCAACTGATGTAAAAGCTTTTATCTCATATTCAATATCATCTCGGTGCTAAGCATAATTCCCATAGAGTACTTGTTAAGCCCTAACTTGTTTTATTAGGATAGCTCATTAGATCATGTGGGAGAAATGCCTTTCACCATCTATATCTACATGTTCGTGTTAGATTCAATTAGGTGAGCAAGCCTTTCACCCTTAGAATTATCATATTGTGAGAAAACCTTTCACATCATGTTCATTATGTGTTCATGAGAATAACCATTCAATCAACACAACAACATTATCATAATCATGGACACTTCATTTATAGTCATGCATAAGTGTGTATATGAGGGTAGCCTTTGAACAACACCACCATTACATCATAGTCATAATCACCTAACTCAAAAAAGGGTTCTTAAAGCATATACATAAGTCTCATAAAACATGCATATTATCATATATTACCCTTTCAAGGGTCAAAGATCATTTTAAATCAACATATCTAGGATGACTACATTAGACATGGATATAATCACAATTCAAGCAATCAAATCAATTACATACATGATCGCATATACTCATAATATAGGTCATGTGGGTGAAGTCCTTCCAGAATAATACCTTATAAAAATCAATATACATAATAACTTCACTCTTAAAGCCTTAACATTCTTAGTTCATTCATATTAGCTCTTACCCTTAAAGCCCTAAAGCTCACATTCATACTACAAGCCTTACTCTCAAGAAATACTTCACATGGTAACCATATTTGCCTAATTCTAAAGACAATCTAACCACATGCTTCATCCTTAAGCATTTCTAGTCATATATCATCATTAAACTCAATCTCAATACAACTTAATAATGATTCATCATATAATCCCTAATCTAATTAATTCATGTTTACAAGATTTACTTTTAAGCAATTCATATTTAGATAGTCTAATCTCAAATAATTCATAAAGTAATTCATCAATCTTAGGAGATCACTTCTAAGCCCTCAATTTCCTCTTTCATGGCATAAGACCCAACTATATCAATTTCATCCTAAAATCTTAGATCGATCAAGAATACACACATGGTCATACTAAAAACATGCAATTACATCATAATCAATCATAAACAACCATTATTCACGAAATTGGATTAACATACAACAATACCCACAATATAGGAAGGAACCCTAATTAGAATTGGGGATTCATATTCACAATTGGGGGAAACATGGGGGCTTCATCGATGAAAGGAATAAATGAAAGAATAATCCATCATAACTTGATTACAAATCCTACCAAGCTTGAAACAATGGAGACTTAATCTAGCTTGACCCTCTTCTTTTTCTTCTTCTTCTTGAGTTTTCTAGAGAGAGAAATATTTGAGAGCAGAGCTTTTGGGGATTTGATTTGGGTCTTGGGAAATAATGACTTAATTGAGGTGGTTAAAGTGTTAAAATAACTTATATAATGGTATAAACTCTATAAAAAACGACCCCACTTAATACTAGATAAAAAAGGAATTTCCTATTTTGCCCTCACTTAAGCAGCATGGTGCCAGGCACCACGACAGGGCTCACGAGCCGTGGTCAAGACCACGAGCTGTGGTCCTGCTCATGGTCCATGGTCCAGTAGCTTGGCATGAGGGCTTGGCTTCCCAAAAGTTGAAGGTACCTTAACTACCACTCCCACGAGCCGTGAAGTGGCTCGTGTGGAGGAGGCCATTTTGGGCTGCCTTGAGGGGCACACTACCTCACCACCACGGGTGGCACGATGATCTGTGGTGGCCACCATGAGCTGTGAAGGATCTCGTGGTCATAGGTAGTTCCATGGCAAGCTTGGGGCAGGCTTGGCTCTTGCCCCCTTGCCTTGGCTCATGCCCTCTAGTCTTGACTTGTAGCCCTCGAACATAACCCTAGATGGTTTACTAGACTACGGGGTGTTATATTCTCCTAGAGTGGGATTGAGTAATTGATTTGTCTTATGTCTTAGGTTGTGGGATGGGATCATAACATAATTTTAGGTTGTGAGTTGTATTGTGTTGCCAGTGCGGAGGAATAAATATATTATGCTGCCTTTTTGGGGGTAATATGTTTTTATTTAGCATGTGTTGAGGCCTTAATTGTTGTTTTTTTAGAGCATATGATTCATGAGTTGCCTATGAGAGAGACATGTAATTCTATTTTACCTCTAAAGCCTGGGCGAGGGGTTAAGTTGGAAACTTTATAATTCTTTGACTAAACGAAATGCTTTCTAAATTGAATTCACTTATTCCAAATAAACTATTGCACACTATTTATTTCATATGAGGGTGTACATCATGATTTGGCTGAGTTTTGAAAAATGTATATAGTTGATACATGTTGAGTTGATTATTGCCTCTATGTTATATATGTGTTGTGATGCGTCCATCCTCATTCATCATATCATTTTTTGCAAAATTGAGAAAATGTGGACATTCCTTTTGAGAAAAAAACCAGACACATTTTTATATCCTTGACAATGCTGAGGTGGCAAGTTTAATGAGATATTGAGATTGTGAGTAGGCATATTGTAACGACCCTAAAAGCGAATAAGTGAAACTAGAGCCTAACATGTGTGTTTGAGTTTGATGTGAGGTTTGAATGAGGTTTCATGTTGTTCTATGTTGGCCTGAGCTATGGTTGAGGGTTATAGGGGTTAAACATCAAGGTACGACCCCCCAAGGACCAGCCAATGGACCTTGAGGGGAACCCCAAGGCTGCCCCTTAAAGGAAAAATCTGCCAAAACCTTGTGAACCACGGATGCAATCCACGACCAGTACATT
Source organism: Solanum tuberosum (assembly GCF_000226075.1). Classification (NCBI taxonomy): domain Eukaryota; kingdom Viridiplantae; phylum Streptophyta; class Magnoliopsida; order Solanales; family Solanaceae; genus Solanum; species Solanum tuberosum. The sequence continues at coordinate 1,720,608 of NW_006238939.1, read as the reverse complement.
GATCTATGGCTCGTTATCTTGCTTCGTAGGTCAAGCCCCCTTTTTGCCAAGCCCCAGCCCCAGACCACGGACCAGCAGTACGGTCCGTGAATGGACTCACAGTCCGTGAGTCTGGGGCATCGTTTGCACCTGTGTGTGCTGTCAAGACGGCCAAGCCAAGGGTGGTTTGGTAAATTCCTCACTTCGCTAGTTAAGTGTTTGGATGGTTATTTTGGATTTATTAGCATATTTTAAGAGTACTAAAACATTTAGACCCTATTTTAGATTTCATTATTCAAAAATCCCAAATCAAAACCATCCCGCCCCTCCAAAAGTCTCTCTCTAGAAACCTCCATGGGAGGTGAAAACTTCAAGCTCTCAAGGACAAATTCTACAAGTTTTCAAGGATGTTTCGTGGGATTCCTCAAGTAAAAGGTGTGTTGGTCTTGATCCTTGTCTAATGTTCCATTCAAGGAGCCAATTCAAAGAAGATTTCAAATCATGAAAATCTAGGTTTTCACTCAATCTCATGGGTTCTTTCATCAAATATTTTCAATTCGTTTCCAATGAAAAAATATGATTTTATTAGTTTTTAATTTATGATTTATGATGAAAATATTCTATGAACCCATGAATTCTCTCAATTCCTAAATTGTACCTTTTGAAGTGGGTTTGATGATCATGAATGATTGTTGATGGATTATGCCTAAATTGATTTAGATTGTTGAATTGAATCACTATTCATGTTTAATTATATTAGTTAAAGGTTTGTTGGTGACTTATGATCATCGCCTTGAAAGGGAAAGTGATGACCTAATTTCATGTTGAGTTAGAATTATGCTTGAGCTATTGATCCACTTGAAAGGTGGAGGTGTTTACTTACTTTGTATATTGATCCACTTGAAAGGAGGAGGTGTTTACTTATTATGTACAATGTGATCATGGCCTTGAAGGCATAGTGTGAGTAATTGCAGTATTATCATGATGTTGTATATATGAATGTGTGTGAAAGATATGCATGGGATTTCAATGATAGAATGATGATCTTTCCTAGAATGTAAATGTGTTATTATTGAAAGGATATTTCTCAGTGTGACACTCACGATTGAATGAATAGTTAATATATGAATATGATTAGAATTATATGTGTGTGATCCTTATGAATGAGTTATAATTATATTTAAAAAGCAATGGTATGAATGATGTGGCTATATGTGAAAGGCTATTCTCACATACTCACACACACTCATCAATGACTAATGAATGAAGTTCTATGATAATGTTAATGAATGTAGAGTGTATTGGAAGGCTATTCTCAATTGTACTATAATGAAAGAAAAGATATGTTGTGAAAGGACTTTCCCACAATATGGGATTCTTAGGTGGAAGGCTATTCTCATCTTTGAATATATGAGCTTTCCAATGAATAAATGTGTTTTTGGGATGGATACTAATCCGGGAGTGGAGGCGGAGTATCTATTAGCATTCACTTATCCCATAATGGACTAATGAAATGAATGTCAAGTACTACATGGGGAATAATGCCAAGGACCTAGTGGATATGAATTAGGGTAGATGCTCATCCGTGAGTTCAGGAGGGGTATCTAGTAGCAACCTCTTGAGATGAATGATCATCCATGAATTGAAGCGGGGTATCTAGTAGCAATATCCCTATCGCATAACTATGTGCCCACATATGTCTAGCTAGTGGATCCACTTAAGCTAAAATGAATGGTCCTACCTTGGGCAAATAAGAATCCCTTATCCGGTGAGGGTGACACCAGGATTCCATGTCAAGCTCTCATGGTCTATGTCGGTTAAGGATTACCCCCACAAACTAATGAACTATGGCTTCTCAAGGATGCACTACTTAGTATGGGTGGTGGTATGGGACGCCATCTATGCATTGCACAAGTAGGCTTTGAGAGAGGTCATGGTGTGTTCCTTTATAATGTTAAATTAAATGAATGACCTCTTATGATAATGTTAATAGGAATGTTGGTTTAATATCTAATGAATGAAGGTGTTCTTAATGAAGTTAATGAAGAATGGGTGACTTAAATGCTTATATGTCTAATGTGAAGATGCATGCTATAATTGGATTGTATTATGAGTTACTTCCTTGTTATGATTTGTTGAGTATGAATGTGCCTTGTCTATGGTGACTTCAAAGGAGTACTTAGTGTAAGTAGTAGTATGGGATGCAACTTGTACCTTGCACAAGTATGACTTAGAGTTGTCCTAGATGTTGGTCTTAATGTGACGATGTGAGTTATGAAATGTTTATGTCTCTTGTATGCTTTATTGTGTGAAGATGAACAGGTTGAATGGTAAGTTCACTTTTGGTGACCTTAAGGTGGTACTTTGGTGTGGATGGTGGTATGGGACGCTGTCCATACATTGCACAAAGTATAGCTTAAGGGTTACTTGAGGTAAAGTCTTAAGGTGAAGGTAAAGGTCCATATGTGGATTATGTTCTAATGTGAAAATGTGACTTGCATGTTGGTTGTGACCTATATTATGCCTCTTTTCAATGTTCATGAACTTTTACTAAAATGGTATATATCACGATTTTCAAACAAAGATGTCCTTTTAAGCATGTTTTTGCATGGCTTCCATACTTAGTACATCTAATGTGTTAACCCATATTTCTTCTCCCATTTTACTAAAGTGTAGGGTTTAGAGATATTGGTATTCTATGCTTGAAGGATAGGTTTCCAAGGTGCTTGAAGATGAAGACTTGGTGAGTCCTCATACTTTCGAGGACAATACCCACTTTGTTCCTTTATGTCTTTTAGTTTATGTTAAAGCTTTTGTATGGGCTAAGTCTCATTGTTGTATGAAAAGTATTAGATGGTTTGAGACATAGTATATAAAGTCTAGAAAGTCTTCCGCATGCTTTTAATGGAAATGTCTTCGGATGTAAAGAAAGTTTTAAATTCTTCTCTATTTTCCTATGTTTTTATGTTCAAGAATGCTATGAGGCTTGTATTAGACCCCTTCGTGGTTAAGTACGTCGTGTTATGACTAGAGGGTGCTCTCGGGTCGTGACAAATATGGTATTAGAGCACAAGATTTTGGAATGGTCTTAGGATGTCTCAAACCACATCTAGTAGAGTCTTGTTCATAATGTGAAGCGCGCCACATTATGAATAGGAGACTATTGGGTGTTAAGAAAATCTCACTTCTTCATTCTTCAAGTCGTGCCATAGATTTTAGCTCTATAGTGTCTCCCTCTTGTTCCTTATCCTATGGTCTTTAGTGTATGACCGCTTGAAGGAGTATGTTAGAAGGTGTGCGGGAGGAAGGTTGGTTATGAGGCCAATTACGACTATGTTACTTGATAGAGTTGAGATGATAGATTGTAGTGTTAACTTTAGTATGAATGGGTTGCCTTATGGTTATGTGTGTTGTTGGTAGAACCCGGCTTAGTCATGATGAGTCTTGAGGTATGTTGAAGGAGTTGATGAAATGTGGTGTTTTAGAAATGCCTAGGTGTTAAGTGATGAGTATGAAGGTTTAGAGATGTTTTTCTCCGACATTAGAATGGAGAGAAGTAAAGTTTGAAAGAGCGAGTATAAGTTTTCTCCCAAATGGGGGAGAATGTACCTTGATGGTAAGGTCTTTGAGTAACTTTGATGTTCATGAGTTAGGCTTGCTTGATGTTCTCACCTTATGAGATGTAGTGAGTTTGAGGAGTTTAGACCCGGTGTGGTAGACCCATATGACACCTTGAGTGGTGTTGGTAATGTTGTTGTGAGTAAGAGATGCTTAATAAGGACCTTCCTAGTTTAAAAGCACCGATTTGTTGATAGTTCCTTATGGTTGTGAATGTCTTGTTAAGGTTCCTTAGTTGGGTTTAATCCTAAGTCGGGGATAGTATGTTGATTAGTAAGGTTGTTGACAATTCTGATATCCTTACCTCTTTCTTTATATGCCTATTCAAGCCTAAGACAAAGAGTTCCTTCTTGGCTTGTTTCATGTTTTTTGAGTCATGTGTGATATTGTGTTTCCATGGTCTCCTTATGTTATACATGTTCTTAATGAATTCTTGATTGAATGAGAAAATGAGTTTTCATGAATTATGTTCCTCATGTGAATGTGCATTTAGTATGAGCTACTTACATGCTTCATGAGGTTAAATGTTGCACATGCCTAAATGTGCTTTTATGAGAAAATTTCTTAAATGTGCTTAATGATGTTATGATGAGCATGATGTGATTTGGAGAAAGAAGTTCCTCCAATGAAATGAAGAATGTGAAGTTTTGTTGCATAATGAGTTTGTAGATATAGTTCCTACTTTCTTGAATTGTATGGAGTTTGTTTGATGTGGAGTGGAGATTTCCTCCTTGTTTTGTGCATTATTTATGATGATTGCATGCATGATGGGCTCCTAGTCTTGAGTCGTTTTCCCTTAATGTGTTTTAAGTGTCATTCGAGGATGAATGTTCCTAAGTGGGGGATAATTTAATGACCCTAAAAGTGAATAAGTGAAACTAGAGCCTAACGTGTGTGTGTTTGAGTTTGATGTGAGGTTTGAATGAGGTTTCATGTTGTTAAATGTTTTCCCGAGCTATGGTTGAGGGTTTTAGGGATTAAACATCAAGGTACGACCCCCCAAGGACCAACCAAGGGTCCTTGAGGGGGACCCTAAAGCCTAACCCCAAGGCTGCCCCTTCAAGCAAAAAGCTGCCAAAACCTTGTGAACCACGGATGCAATCCACGGCCAGTAGATTGATCTACGGCTCATGGTCTTGCCCTGTAGGTCATGCCCCCTTTTTGCCAAGCCCCAGCCCCAGACCAAGGACTAGCAGTACGGTCGGTGAATGGACTCACGGTCCGTGAGTCTGGGCGTCGTTTGCACCTATGTGTGCTATCACGACACAGCCAAGCCAAAGGTGGTCTGGTAAATTCCTCCCTTGGCTAGTTAAGTGTTTGGACGGTTATTTTAGGTTTATTAACATATTTTAAGAGTATTAAAACATTTAAACCCTATTTTAGATTTCATTATTCAAAAACCCCAAATCAAAACCTTCCCTCCCCTCCAAAAATCTCTCTCTAGAAACCTCCATGGGAGGTGAAGACTTCAAGATTTCAAGGTCAAATTCTTCAAGTTTTCAAGGATGTTTCGTGGGATTCTTCAAGTAAAAGGTATGGTGGTCTTAATCCTTGTCTAATTTTCCATTCAAGGAGCGAATTCAAAGAAGATTTCAAATCATGAAAATCTAGGTTTTCACTCAATATCATGGGTTCTTTCATCAAACATTTTCAAATGGTTTCCAATGACAAATTATGATTGTATTAGTGTTTAATTTATTATTTATAATGAAAATAATATACGAACCCATGAATTCTCTCAATTCCTAAATTGTACCTTATGAAGTGGGTTTGATGATCATGAATGAATGTTGATGGATTATGCCTAAACTGATTTAGATTGTTGAATTGAATCACTATTCATGCCTAATTATATTAGTTAAAGGTTTGTTGGTGACTTATGATCATGGCCTTGAAAGGGCAAGTGATGACCTAATTTCATGTTGAGTTAGAATTATGCTTGAGCTATTGATCCACTTAAAAGGTAGAGGTGTTTACTTACTTTGTATATTGATCCACTTGAAAGGTGGAGGTGTTTACTTATTATGTACAATGTGATCATGGCCTTGAAGGCATAGTGTGAGTAATTGAAGTATTATCATGATGTTTTATATATGAATGTGATGTGAAGGATATGCATGGGATTATAATGATAGAATGATGATCTTGTCTACATTGTAAATGTGTTATTATTGAAAGGCTATGTCTCAATCCGACACTCATGAATGAATGAATGGTTAATGTATGAATATGATTAGAATTATATGTGTGTGATCCTTATGAATGAGTTATAATCATGTTTAGAAGGCAATGGTATGAATGATGAGGCTATATGTGAAAGGCTATTCTCACATACTCACACACACTCACGAATGACTAATGAATGAAGTTCTATGATACTATTAATGAATGTTGAGTCTATTGAAAGGCTATTCTCAATTGTACTCTAATGAAAAAAAATACATGTTTTCCAAGGACTTTCTCACAATATGGGATTCTTAGGTGAAAGGCTATTCTCATCTTTGAATCTATGATCTTTCCAATGAATGAATGTTAGGTTGTAATGGATACTCATCCGGGAGTTGAGGTGGAGTATCTAGTAGCAATCCCTTATCTCATATTGAACTAATGAAATCAATGTCAAGTACTACGTGGGGAATAATGCCAATCACCTAGTGGATAGGAATTGGGGTGAATGCTCATACGTGAGTTGAGGCGGGGTATCTAGTAGCAACCTCTTGAGATGGATGGTCATCCGTGAGTTGAGGCAGGGTATCTAGTAGCAATCTCCCTATCCCATAACTATGTGCCCACATAGGTCTAGCTAGTGGATGCACTTAAGCTAAAATGAATGCTCCTACCTTAGGCAAGTAGGAATCCCTTATCCGGTGAGGGTGACACTGGGATTCCAAGTCAAGATCTCATGGACTATGTCGGTTAAGGCTTACCCCCACGAACTAATTAACTATGACTTCTCAAGGATGCACTACTTAGTATGGGTGGTGGTATGGGACACCATCTATGCATTGCACAAGTAGGCTTTGAGAGTGGTCACGGTGTGTTCCTTTATAATGTTAATTGAAATGAATGAGCTCTTATGATAATGTTACTAATAATATTGGCTTAATGTCTAATGAATGGAGGTGTTCTTAATGAAGCTAATGAAGAATGGGTGACTTAAATTCTTATATGTCTAATGTGAAGATGCATGTTATACTTTGATTGTATTATGAGTTACTTCCTTGTTATGACTTGTTGAGTATGAATGTGCCTTATCTATGGTGACTTCAAAAGAGTACTTAGTTTGAGTAGTAGTATGGGATGCTACTTGCACCTTGCACAAGTATGACTTAGAGTTGTCCTAGATGTTGGTCTTAATCTGATGATGTGTCTGATGAAATGTTTATGTCTCTTGTATTTTTTATTGTGTGAAGATGGAAAGGTTGAATGGTATGTTCACTTTTGGTGACCTTTAGGTGGTACTTTGGTGTGGATGGTGGTATGGGACGCTATCCATACATTGCACAAAATATAGCTTGAGGGTTACTTGAGGTTAAGGCTTAAGGTGAAGGCATAGGTTCATATGTGGATTATGTTCTAATGTGAAAATGTGACTTCCATGTTGGTTGTGACTTATATTATGCCTCTTTTATCAATGTTCGTGAACTTTTACTATAATAGCATATATCATGACTTTCAAACAAAGATGCCCTTTTAATCATGTTTTTCCATGTCTTCCATACTTAGTACATCTAATGTGCTAACCCATATTTCTTCTCCCTTCTTACCAAAGTGTAGGGTTTGGAGATATTGGTATTCTAGGCTTGAAGGATAGGTTTCTAAGGTGCTTGAAGATGAAGACTTGGTGAGTCCTCATAGTTTCGAGGACAATACCCACTTTGTTCCTTTATGTCTTTTAGTTTATGGTAAAGCTTTAGTATGGGTAAAGTATTAGATGGTTTGAGACATTGTATATAAATTCTAGAACGTCTTCCGCTTGCTTTTAATCGAAATATCATTGATTGTAAAGAAAGTTTTAAATTCTTCTTTATTTTCCTATGTTCTTATGTTCAAGAATTTTATGAGGCTTGTATTTGACCCCTTCGGGGTCGAGTACACCGTGTTACGACTAGAGCTCTCGGGTCATGAAATATATGGACTGTGAGTCCATCATAAGTAATTTTCTAGGATCCCGAGCTCGATAGGGTGTATACGATAAGTTGTGCGACAACGTTGATTCCTGTGTACAACCACATCATTGCACCATCTCATTGCATTGCATTAATCATTTGAATTGCTTGACTTGTCTGTGATATGGGAACTTTTGTGACCTTATGTGTTTACTTTACTCTTGTTGTTCATTTTTAATTGGTGACATTGATGACGGAATGGGACTTTTCTGTATGCAGGTTAAAGTGTTCCTTAGTATACTTCATAAGTTGATTAATTCTTTTTTCTTAGTCGGTCAAGCCTACTAAGTACTTGTGGATTGTACTCAGCCCCTACTTCTTTTATCCCTTTGATGGAGATCCTAGTTAGGGTGAGCCATGTATAAGTTGACTAGATCTACCGGAGTTCTCTCTTTTGGAGTTGTGGTGAGATCCTATTTTGCAGATCACCATTAGTCTCCGTCCATTATTTAAAGCCTTTGACTTTTTTCAAAGACTTGAGATGTATTTTAGATTCTAGAAATGTATTAGATGCTCTTTATACTTATGCTACCATGTTTTGGGATATTCTTTGTTGTTTTTCTATCATCGTGGCTTGACTTCCCTTCGAGAGACTTGTATGTTTGATTATTTTTCTTACACACCATTTTGGAGTTCATGGGGTATATGCCATAATGACCTTGGCTTTTGGGTCATGACGAATTAGTAACAGAGCACTAGGTTCACCAGTACCATAAGTTAAAAAATAGGGCATCTAGTAAATTATTGTCAATCAGGACGTAAACGGTTGTACCTATTTTCGTGAGGCTACAAGATACCTAGTAGGATGAATTCCTTTTCTTTGATTCCTTATAATGTGAGTTATTCATATCAAGTGTTGTAAACCACTAATCAATTATTTTTTTGTTAAGGGGTGAAGGTCAGGTTCGAGAGGGAGGCTCCTACTCGATGATGAGCTAGAGAGGCATTGCTTGAGCTCGTATTTGAGCATGATGATGTTATTCAAAAATAGACTGAGGTATGGGGACTAGCCCAACCTCATGTTGTTCCTGCTAGTGCTCGATGCTTCAGAAGTTAATTGTTAGGTTATTGGCTAGATTTGATAGTATCCTTACTTCTTTTATCCATCGAGCACTACAGATTCACCTATTAAAGTATGTGCTACACCACAAATTCAGGTTCCTAGTAAGGGATTTCAGATTTGTAGTTCAGCTTCAGTACCTTCTTTGGCACCTCCGATATTTGCAACTCCACAAATCTTTGATAGTTCAATGATGTATGTTGCCGAGAAAAAGAGTTTTGAGAGATTTTTCAGATTGCCATCTCCCAGGTTTGACAGTACACATTAAGAGAAGGCTTATGACTTTTTGACTGGTTTCACAAAAGGTTGTTCAACCATGGTATGTTAAAGGCCCATGGATTATGTTACACTTCTTATCAGTTTTCAGGAGTTGCCAGGAGTGGTAGAGATCAATTCTTTCTCATAGGATCGTTGGTTCTCCTTTTATCTGTTGGTGTGCTATTTACTGAGGTGTTCCTTCAGAGGATTGTTCCCTACAACCTTTGAGATCAACGCAAGGATGAGTTCGGTAGATTAAAGTACGGATCCTTATTAGTTTCCGAGTATGTCGCTAATTACGATTAGATGTATAGATTAATTAGGTCATGGCTCATAGGGTTATCAGGATAGACCAATTTAGGATTCCATTCAGGTTCAAATTTCAGATAGCATTAGTGGATCCTGTCCTAGTCAATCGATTAGGATACGCATAGTGGGTCCTCATGTCAGCATGAAGACTCTTCTGGTTACTTTCAGTGGGGTTATTGTCTATGTGGTTGGTTTGTTTGCGAGGAGTTTGGGCACAAGGCAAAGGATTGACCCATACGTGCTTCTTCTACTAGCCTAGGTCACAAGCTACTCATTTTACACTACCTACAGCGGCACGAGGGACTTCTCAAAGTGGTAGAAAAGGGTGCCAAGGGCACCAAAGGTGGAGCTCAGGGAGCTTAAGGTGGTGCGTGTAGTGCTTTTAGACTAGTGGTGACCACATACACTTATATGCTATACATGGTAGATCTGAGGTAGAGGCTTGAGATGTAATGATAGCATGTACCGTTCCAGTCTGTCATTGATTTGCTACAGTTATATGCTATACATGGTAGATCTGAGGCAGAGGTTTCAAATGTAATGATCACATGTATCGTTCCAGTTTGTCGTTGTTTTGCTACATTATTATTTGATCTCAGGTCGACCTATTCTTTTGTGTCTACTTATTTTGTTGTGGGTATTTATCATGTTTTTGAGTCCCTTTTTGTGCTTATTAGTGTCTCTACCCCGATAGGAAATTTCTTAGTCCTTGATTGGGTGTATCAAGGGTGTGTAGTGAAATTGTCTGATAATGACACTCAGGTAGACCTGATTTTTCTTGATATGATTGACTTTGATGTGATATTGTGTATGGGTTGGGTGTCTTCTTATCACACGGACCTTGATAGTTATGCTAAGACTGTGACCTTAGCTTACCCAGTTTACCTTGATTGGTATGGAAGAGTGCGCTGAGTTCGTATCTGAAGGGAGAGATATTCTTTCTTTGTGCCCATTGTATGATGGAGAAGGGATGCTTATCTTATCTGGCCCATGTTTGTGATCTTTCTAAAGATCAATCCTTTTTGGAGGCAACGAGAGTTGTAAGAGAGTTCATGGATGTGTTTCCTAGATACTTACCAGGTGTTCAACCTAAATGTCATAATTATTTTTTTATTGACTTGAAACCGAGCACTAAGCCTATTTCCATGTATCTTTACTAGGTGACTCTGGCGGAGTTGATGGAATTAGACGCTAGATTGGAGGACTTATTGCAGAAAGGATTTATTCGACCTAGTGTATCACCTTGGGGAGTACCAATCTTATTTGGCAATAAGAAGGATGATAGTATGAGGATACTTATTGATTCTCAATAGTCGGAGGTACATGACAAGAACTACCCTACTCATGATTTAGAGTTAGTGATAATGGTGTTGCTTTTGAAGTTATAAAGGCATTATTTCTAAGGTGTGCATTGTGGGATCTTTACTGATCATCTTAGCCTTAAGTATCTCTTTTCTCAGCAAAATCTTAACATGAGGCAGTGTAGATGGTTGAAATTGTTAAAAGACTATGACATTACCATTCTTTATCATCCAAGAAAGGCAAACGTGGTAGCAGATGCTTTAATTCAGAAAACTCCTAGAATGGGTAGTTTAGCCTTTCTTAAGGCAGATGAGAGACCTATGGCCTTGGAGGTTCATTCATTGGCTAAACAGTTGGTTCGACTTGATATTTCTACAACTCACTATGTTAAGCCTTTGTTTAACCTAGGTATACTTTGATGTATTGGATTCCTGCCCACCAGTGTGAAGATGATAACTTGAGAGTGACTCAGGACAAAGTATTGAAAGGTTAAGCTAAGGCAGCTTCTCTTGATCTCGAGGGAGTATTGAGGATTAGTGGTAATATTTGTGTGCCTACAGTGGGTGGTTAGTTGCGTAGGATATTAGAGGAGATCCAGTGCTCAAAGTATTATATCCATCCGAGGACACGAAAGATGTATCATGAACTGAAGAAACACTATAGTATATGTGATATGAAGAGAGACATTGTGGACTTTGAAGCCAAGTATTTGAACTGTCAGCAAGTAAAGTATGGTCATCAAAGACCGGACGGTACGATGTAAAGGATTCCCATTCCTGAATGGAAGTGGGAGCACATACTATGGACTTTATGACTCGATTACCCTTTGCTTTGGATAAGCATGATTATGTTTAGGTGATACTAGACCGATTGACTAAATTAACTCATTTCATTTCTGTCAAAAATAGTTATAATGCGAAGTAGTTATCCAAAATCTACATTCATGAGATTGTGTCTGACTGATGTACCCAGTTCACCTCACATTTCTCAAGTTCTATGTAGTATCAAATAGATACCAAGCTTGAGGTAAGTACCGCTTTCCATTCTTATGTTGATGGTCAGTCTGAGCAGACTATTCAACTGTTTGAGGATATTCTTTGGGCTTGTGTCTTGTACTTTGGTGGTCATTCGGAAAAATCCCTACCTCATTTTGAGTTTGCTTATAATAATAGTTACCATTCCACCATTCAAATGGAACATCTTGAGGCTTTGCATAGGAAGAGGCATAGATCTCACATTTTTTAATATGATTCATTTGGAGTTCAATCTTGAGACAATGATTTGTTTAGAGAGTCCATGGATTGAGTGAGATGAATCAACAACACCTTGTGAATGCACATAGTTGGCTGAAGATCTATGTAGATAGGCTTGTTCGGGATGTGTCCTTTGCTATTGGTGAGCTGGTTTTGCTTAAGGTGTCACCCAACAAAGGTGTGATATGGTTTGGAAAGAAAGGAAAGCTCAGTTTGTGGTTCATTGGACCTTTTGAGATTTCGCGAAAGTGTGGAGAGTTAGTCTATATGTTGGCTTTACCTCCTGCCTTTCATCGGTTCACCCCATTTTCCATGTTTCGACGCTTAAGCGATATCATCATGATGATTTTGATGTGATTTAGTGGGATTATGTTGCTCTGGATTAGAGTATGTTCTTCAAGAAAGAGCCGATTACTATCTTGGATAGGCGGACTAGAAATTTGAGATTCAAGCATATTGACTGTGTGAAGGTGCATTTGAGACACCGATCTATTGAGGAGGCAACGCGGGAGGTGGAGTCCAACATGCGTCATAGATACCCTTAGTTTTTCACTCTTTCAAGTATCTTATTTTTTTGCTTTTCATTTGGGGATGAACATGTGTTTTAGTGATAGATAGTGTAATATCACATTTCTTGTGAATTTAATTTTAATTATGAAATGATCATTTTGACCTTCCTCTTAGTTTTTTCATGCTTAGTTTGGGTTGTGGGAATGGTTGGTGTGGTCCTCGATGTGATCGGGTGTGTTTTTGGTTATATTTCCCCTTTTTAGTTAAGAATTTTCTATATGGTTGACTTTGGTCAACATTATGAGTTACGAGCGTTGTATGGAGCTTCCGTTAGTTTATTGAGTTTGAAACATCGAGTTTGATCTAGTAAGGTGATCGGTTAGAGTCCCAATACATTAGGTTGTAATTCGGATATTTAGGGAAACGAATTGAATTTTTGGCCTAAATAGGTTTATAGTGGGTATTTTGGTCATAACCATATATTTCTTTGAAATCCGACAATTCCATTTGTTCCAAAATATGTTTTATGATGAATTTGCACTATTGTTTTGTGTTAATAGAATTCCGAATGAGATTAGAGGATCAAATAGATGTTTCCAATGTTGTTGGTGTGTACCTGTAGTGACGATAGAATGGGTTTTAGTGATGAAATCGCTAAGTTAAAAATCTAATTAAACCCGTTTTATATTTTTGACTTTTTGGGAGCTAGAAAACTTGGTTTGAGGTAATTTTTGATGCACTTTTCTTTCACAGTCACTGGATACATATTTCTAACCCTATTTTACTCTTTTTCCAATAATATTCCTTTCATATTTCATTATTTCTATCCAATAAGTTGAGTTTTTAAATCCAAAGTATAGAAATCGAAAATTGTTGATTTGAAGGTCAATTTGGAATGGGTTTTCATTGATTTTTGTGATTTAAGGTCGTTTTATTGTGGGTAACTAATCACGAACCAAGGTAGCCCATAGGCTCACCGTGGCGTATAAGTCCCTGAGAGGACCCATACAAGCCACTTAGGTTTCATCATACAAGATAATAGAATAAGATTTAAAAGAGTTTCAACATATCAAAGTTTTATAGAGAAAAGTGGAAGTCTAAACATCGTCTCAAAGTCATCTAGTACATGAGAGTTTATCGGAGCATAGCATGTACATCAAGTTCAAAACTGAAAGTAATGATAAAAAGAAATCAAGCTCGATCTTCCAGTGATAAGGACTTACCAATCTTCAATAATCTATATGAGATCCCTAGCCACGAAAGTGTGAATTATTTAAGGTCGGTCCCTACATTTGGGGAAATGTAGGCAAGAGTATGTGTTAGTACAAAATATGTACAAAGTATGATAGCCATACATAAAACATTTGAAAACATGAGACAACGGAAATTTTCATATATTTCAATGACCAAGCTAAATCATGAATGTAAAAGAACTAGAAGACATAAGTCATAAAACATGGTCAATGCAACTAGACATCATCTTAAGTCACTTGTGAGGTAATTCTTGAAATAACCTTAGTTCATCATAGCTTGCTTGTGAGAAGTAGCCTGAACCGACATAAAAGACCATGTGAGCTATTAACAGGGAATCTAGTGTCTCCCACACCGAAAAGGGGTGTCCCACTTTCCAAAATAAGTAGCTTAACTTCCACAGAATAGTTCTTAATCATATTCATTTTATCCTTTCAAGGAACATGGGTAATCGCTTGTTGTCCTTACATCATGTGACATGGGTAATTGCCTCTTGTTTTTCAATAGAGAGAACGGGTAATCACCTCTTGCCTCAACATTAGAATAGCTCCTTAATATTAGTTCATTTTAGGTGAGTGATAACACTCAACTACACTTCATCCTATTCTAAGTTTAGGCGGTCGTTAACAAGTATAAACTCAATTAAGAATTAGGGTCGATCCCACAGGGAGTGATACGATAAAGAATTCGATTAAGAAGTAAAATGGTGCTCTAATCGTTTGTATATGTATAAATTTCAGAACAATAAGTTAAATCACAAGGTTTTGACAATTAATGTCAAATGTGGTGATTTGAATAACAAATTTACGACTACTAACACAGGAAGTAAGAAAAAAAAAGAAGGTTTCTTGGGAGTGTGATAAATTGAATGTCAATTTAGTGTAATGGGTGATTACGAGTTACTTAAAGTTATTGAATATCAGTGGATAGGCTAGGTTTTTGGTGCAATATTCATTTCTCAATCAACTATTGCGAATCAAGTGAGTTCTTTCGAACCTCAACGAGCACAAAACAATTTAACAACCCATTACCTTAATCAATATACCTTTTCAAGCTAGATTTGCAAGATTGCATTCAAACCCACTTTCTCAAGCTAGATCCATAACAACACAATCAATACACTCATCAACTAACAATTCAACTCTAACACTTCTTTTCCAAGCAAGTATAAAGTACTAAGCTAGAATTGCATTTGCAACTAAAATTCCTCAATCAAAACACGAACTATTAATTGGACCCACTTTAAAATAATAATAAAATCAGTACCTAACAATACCCATTAGCTAATTAATTTATTCAACTACATAATCACACCCCCAAGAATGGGGTTTTAAGCCAAACATAGTAAAAAATAAGAAATCGTTACCAACGATGTTTTCCATCAAATTGGGTAACGATCCACAAGTCTTCAAATGCTCAAATTAAAGCTAAAAATCTCACAATATTTAAATCCTTGCTCCAAAATGTAAAACATTGATCTAGAATGTAAAATATCAAAAACCCAGCAGTGAACAATATGGTAATTTTTTCAGCTCTCCTTTCTTCTTTTCAAAATTGCATTTATATATTCTCAGAATTTTAGCATGGAGTAAACCCGGCAAAGTTAGTCGGGCTCGCCGACTTGATCGACGATGCGTCGAGTGCTCCTCTTCTCGCCTTCTTGCGGTGGCTTTTCTACTAATGTTTCTATTATCTTCGATGAGCTAGGTCGGCATCGCCGATCCCTTTGGCGTGTCGCCGACCTACTCCTTTGCTCACCAAGTTGGTATTGTCCAAGGGATAGCCTGATGGAATTTTAGGCAAGCTGAAGGTCCACTCGGCGTGTCGAGTTGCTTTGGCGAGTACCAATTTTCCTTTACTTCAACTTTTTCAGCTTTTACGCTCCTTTTAGCCTCATAATGTCCTTGCCTTGCTCTTTTTCCTTCATTGCTGCATATTAACATTTTAATCAGGTATGAACATAACATAGGCATTGAGGACACTAAATCCCTGAATATTAAGCACTAAATGAGTCGAAATACCCAACTTATCAACACCCCCAACTTAAACTTTTGTTTGTCCTCAAGTAAAACACAAGATCAATCAGTTCAATAGAGATGTCTACAAATAGTGCTACTTGAGACTCAACATGAATGCATATGAGGTTCAATCTTCACAAGAAGTATTTAATTGTGCACTAAAGTTAAATAGAATTCAAGCTCACAATGCTTGCTGCAAATGCAAATTCAATCTCAACAAGAGTATTTCAATGCCCTCAGATCAACAATGATTCCATGCCCACACAAAGTTCAACAAAATTTAAGACTTAAGGAATCAAAATCAAATCTCATACTATCAAAGATAAACACATGCATGATTCTACCCATATGCTAGCCCGTATTTTCCAATCAACTTGTCATTCGGCTTAATAAAAATCACCAAGGTCTTTCAAGGCTTGTCACTGGGATGAGGGTAAAGGTATGATTAATTTGGCTTAGTAACTTCTAATGTAACACCTCAGTCTTAGAAAGAGCTAAATTTAGAAAGAACTAATTTGGAAAGAGCTAATTTGAGATTTGTTGAAGTTAAGCTTAAGTTGTGATTTTTAGATCAACATCATATGACCATAACTTTCAGTACGAGTTGAGTTAGCTGACCCGTAAGATATCAAATGAAAATCTTTGAATCCTCTTTCCAATGCCACCGAGTTTGCTATATTTCATGTTTGGATGAGAGAGATATGTACATTTGGAGTCAGCAAGTCCAGTTAAGGAAATTTACCCGAATTAATGAGGGATATTTTGGTCTTTTCCTTACTCCATCAGCTTTAAACAATTTTAGTAATATTTTAGGGGTCTAAACTGATTTGGGTCAATTTTCATAATTCTAAAATACGCTTGGGGTATTAGAGAAAAGTTCAAGGGAGAAAGAAAGGAAAAGATTCAAGTGCTCAATGATTTCTTGCAATGGGTTTTCATGAGGTATTCGATCCTAACGAGGTATGTAAGTTTTCATCATGTTGGGTTCGTTCTGCCACACGCCAATCACGAGTTCCGTTTGTGAATTTCATCCATAAGTTTGGGAATACCGAGTTCTTGATGATTTTCCTGAAGTTTGTGTTTCATTCACTGATATAAGGTTTCATTGAGTTTTTGTGATGAGGTTCTTGTGTTTGAGTATTGTACTTGAGTAATTTAGGGTGGATTTTGCTGTAATTATGTTGGGTCTAAGACTCCAAAGGAGTATGAGGGAAATCGTTCGATTCTAGGGGAGTTAGGCATGAAATTGAAGTAAGAATTTTTGTCAAAAATCTGGGCAAGGGGTGGGGCGATGTGCTACACAGTGCGCCCCAAACCTACTTATGTAGTTTAGGGGCTGGCGCCCCGCGCCACTCAGTGCGCTAGGGTCGCCAGGGTCGCTAGGTCCCCTACCCTTTCATCCTTCTTTTTGTGTGCGTTTCCTCGAATTGTACCTATGTTTTCTACTTGATATCCACACTTAAAATGTTCATTAACTTTTGTGAGATAATGTTTATCGAAGTCATAACTCTTGAATTCATAATTCATAATTCATAATTCATAATTCAAATTCAAGATAGAGTTAAGAGTAAAGTCGAGGAAGTTTATTGAGTCAATTGAGAAGTGTTTTTGCAAACCTTTTAAAACGTGTTTTGAGACTTGAGTACTTGAGTATGAGAATGAGGAGAGTTGAGTTTCATTTTTTAAAATGAATATATGGGCACTAAGTATTCCCAAGAGTAAATGTTTTTACAATTAAAATGAGAGGAAACATTGATTTCCAAATGAGGTCATGAGGAGTTTTGAGTACTATCTCATATAAGAGAAACCTTTTGAATAATAATCTCAAAGTTTGAGGATGATAAAATGTTTTTTAAACATATTAGCTGAGTTATATTATTGGGGAGTAGTATTGAGCACCGATTTTGTGACAAGTTAAAACAACTCAAAGTCCTCATAAACTATGTACACAACGTGGGTATAAAGGGTCATTCCTTTTAGATTATTCCTTATTGCTTTTTAAGCAAATCTTAGTGGATCCACTTAGTTGAGGGTGTCCTATATTCCGGAAAGGTATAAGACAGTTCTAGCAGCGCGGTCGAGACGTTGTATGATCATTTAGCTCATAGTAATGGCTGTTGATTCGAGAATCTCCCAAATAAGAGTTATTATTGTATGTTTAAATACATTGAGTTGTTATCTACTATTTTAAATGCTTTATAGAAACTGCATCTTTATTGTTGTTTTTATACTGTATTGAGTTGAGTATCCAGGAGTTGAGGTTAAGTTGAGTGGAGATGAGGTGAGTATTGTTTAATTCATTCCAAGTTCAAGATCTTATGTTATGTTCAGTGTTTTCCCATACATGCTCGTACATTCAATGTATTGATGCTATTTGTCCTGCATCATGAAATGATGCAGATACAGGAGATCAGGGTCATCAACAGGCGCTTCATTCATACCACAACAGTTGGAGTTAGCTTTTGTGAGCCTCCTTGCTTCCGGAGGATTCCATTTACTTTTCAATTTTTTTAGGATGTCGTGGGTCTTGTCCCTACTTCCATCCTTGTCATTTAGAGGCTTCATAGATAAAGAGTAGTAGTTCAGGAGTCTTTTTATTACTATTGTTAATGTTTAAGAATTGAGTTGCATTCTTTGGGCCAGTGAATGTTATAATACATAATGAGTTAATTTTTTTAAGGACATTAAGTAAAGTTTTTCTTTGAGTTCATTTATTGTTGAGTAAGTATTTCGCTTAGAGTTGAGCTAGGCTAGGGGTTTGCTTAGGGCCAGTAATGGTTCTCGAGTGCAAGTCGCATCTAGGGTGTAGGCTCGGGGTGTGACAAACTTGGTATCAGAGCACAGAGTTTAAGAGTCCTAAGGTGTCTATGCAGCCTTGTTTGTAGAGTCTTATTTATCGGTGAGAAGCGCGCCACATCTATAATTAGGAGGCTGCGACATTTAAGAAAAAAATCATTTCTTTCTTACTCTTTTTGTATGATAAAGTTAAACTCAATCAAGTTTCTTTCTAATTCGTGCTTGCGCGTATCTTTCATATCATGCCTCCACGAAGAGCTGTCAGAGGTCATCCTGCTAGGAGAAATATTGATCCCCAGGATCGTGGGGTCCCCAATGCACCAGAAGTGCTACCCCAAGGAGAGGTTACTAATGCTGAATTCCGAGATGCTATTCGGATGTTGAGTCAAGTTGTGACCAACCATGCTGGGCAACAAAGAGTGAATCGATTGGATGTGGCTAATACATCCAGAATCTTTGAATTCTTGAGGATGAATCCTCCAGTCTTCATTGGTTCAAGTGTAACTGAGTATCTGAAAAAATTTATAGAAGAATAGCAGAAAGTTTTTGAGGTGATTCATGTTGCAGATATTGAGTTTGTGGAACTAGTTGCATACCAACTAAAAGGTGTTGCTAGAGTCTAATACAACCATTGGAAGAAGAGTAGCGTTGAGGGTGCACCAATTGTGAGCTGGGTTGTGTTCGAGAGTACATTCATGGGCTTTTCTTTCCCCCTAATCTTAGAGAGGAAAAGGTAACAGAATTCCTTAACTTGAAGAAGGAATCTATGAGTGTGCATTAGTATAGCCTCAAGTTCACTCCATTGTCCTTCTATGCTCCGGAGATGGTTGTTGACATGAGGAGCACGATAAGTCTATTTGTATATGGGTTCTTTCACTTTTCAAGTAAGGAGGGAAAGAAAGCTATGTTGATAAGAGAAATGGATATAACAAGGCTTATGATCCATGTGTAGCAGGTTGAGGAGGATAAGCTAACAGATAGAGAAGTGTTGCAGAAAAAGAAGGCTAAGATAGCAGGAAATGAGTCCGGGCAGCAGAAGAGCAATGCGAACCAGCCATTTGTTCAACAAAAGCGAAATGGACCTGCTCCATCATCTACTAGTGCACCTACACCAAAGAACATAGGTTTGTTCAAGAATTATAATTCTTAGAACTTCAGAGCTAGACCTACACAATCTCATGGTAGTGTGGCACAAGGAGGCAATTGGACTCCTGCATGTGCTATGTGTGGTAGGAACCACCTAGGAGTGTGTCGTGATGGATCCACTGGTTGCTTTAAATGTATTCAAAATGGTCACTTCATAAGAGAGTGCCCTAAGACCATACAGGGTAGTAGTAATTATGGCAACAGAGCCAAATCTTCTTTAGTGGCTCTGCCAGAAAAGCTGTACATAGATGAGCTACTTCGGGAACAAGCGGAGGAGCAAACCGTCTGTATGATATTACCAGTCGTCAAGATCAAGAGAATTCACCAGATGTTGTCACTGTTATGATCAAAGTCTTTACTTTTGATGTTTATGCTTTACTTGATCATGGTGCGAGTCTATCTTTTGTGACTCCATATATTGCTATTAGGTTCGATATTATTCCCGAACAACTTCTTAAGCCCTTCAGTGTTTCCACGCTTGTTGGTGAGTCTATTCTAGCTGGAAGAGCTTATCATGATTGTACCATTCCTGTCAATCACAGGGACACCATGTCTTACTTAGTTGAGTTAGATATGGTGGACTTTAATGTTATTCTAGGTATGGACATGCTTCATGTTGGTTATGCCTTAGTTGATTGTAGAACTCGAGTAGTTAAGTTCCAGTTTCCTAATGAGCCAGTTATCGAGTGGAGGAGTAGTTTAACATTGCCTAAGGGTCATTTTATTTCGTACCTTAAGGCTAGAAAGTTAGTTTCCAAGGGGTGTATCTATCACTTAGTCCGAGTTAATGACTCTAGTGTTTCCAAACCACATATTCAACCAGTTCCAGTTGTGAGTGAGTTTGTAGAGGTCTTTCTATATGATCCTCCCGTAGTCCGTCCTGAGAGAGAAATAGACTTCGGTATAGATATTTTTCCTGCTACTCGACCCATCTATATTCCACCATATAGAATTGCTCTAGCTGAGTTGAAAGAGTTAAAAGAGTAGTTGAAAGATCTTCTTGACAAAGGTTTTATTCGACCTAGTATCTCACCTTGGGGCTCTCCGATCTTATTTGTGAGAAAGAACGATGGTTCACTTAGGATGTGTATTGATTACCGCCAATTGAACAAGGTTACTATCAAGAATAAGTATCCCCTTCCGAGGATTGATCATCTCTACCATCAACTTCAGGGTGCCACTTGTTTTTCTAAGGAAGACCTTAGACCTAGCTATCATCAGCTGAGAGTAAGAGAAAGTGATATCCCAAAGACAGCATTTAGGAACCATTATGGTCATTATGAGTTTCTAGTCATGTGTTTTTTATTTACTAATGCTCCTGCATTGTTCGTGGACCTTATGAATAGAGTGTTTAAGCCTTATCTTGATATGTTTGTTTTTGTATTCATTGAGGATATTCTAATTTATTCGAGGAATAAGAAGGATCATGCTATTCATCTCAGAGTAGTTCTCCAAACTCTCAGATATAGAGAGTTGTATGCCAAATTTTCCAAGTGTGAGTTTTTGCTTTAGTCTATGGCGTTCTTAGGCCACATTATTTCTGGTGATAGGATTCTAGTTGACACTAAAAAGATTGAGGCAGTACAGAACTGGCCTAGACTGACATCTCCAACGGATATTATGAGTTTCTTGATATTGGTCGGTTATTATAGATGTTTTGTCAAGGAGTTCTCATATATTTCATCCCCGTAGACAAAGTTGACTTAGAAGATAGTGAAGTTTCAATGGTCTGAAGCTTGTGAGAAAAATTTTCTGGAATTGAAAACGTAATTGACTACTGCCCAAGTGTTAACCTTACCAGATGGTACACAAGGCTTTGTTGTGTATTCTGATGCATCAAGAGTTGGACTAGGTTGTGTATTAATACAGAATGGCAAGGTTATAGCTTATCCCTCGAAACAATTTAAGATTCACGAGAAGAATTATCCAACCCATGATCTAGAGTTGGCTGGTGTAGTATTCATCACATAAAAAATATGGCAGTACTATCTTTATGGTGTTCATGTATATATGTTCACCGATCACAAGAGTCTTCAATATGTATTAAGTCAGAAAGAGCTTAATCTCAAACAGAGAAGGTGGTTGGAGTTACTCGAGTATTATGACATGAGTATTCTATATCACCCAAGTAAGGCTAATGTTGTTGTTGATGCATTGAACATGTTATCTATGGGCAGTACTTCCCATGTTGAGGAAGGCAAGAAAGAATTAGCCAGAGATATGCACAGACTTGCACGATTGAGAGTTTTGTTAATGGATTCTAATGAGGGAGGAGTAGTGGTGATAAATGGGTATGAATCATCACTAGTGTCCGAAGTGAAAGAGAAATAAGACAAGACCTTATTTTTCTTGAATTGAAGACAAATGTTCATAACCAGAAAGTGATGGCTTTTGAACAAGGGGGAGATGGTGTATTGAGGTATCAAGGTAGATTATGTGTACCAAAGGTGGATGAACTTCAAGAGAGGATCATGGATGAAGCTCATAGCTCGAGATACTCTATCCATCCGAGATCCACAAATATGTATCGTGACTTGAGAGAAGTCTATTAGTGGAGTAGTATAAAGAGGTGTATTGCAGAGTCTGTTGCTAAGTGCCCAAATTGCAAACAAGTCTAGGTATAGCAACAGAGGCCCGGTGGCATGGCTCAGAATATAGAGATTTTGGAATGGAAGTGGGAGATGATCAATATGGATTTTATTGCTGGCTTATTGCGGTCTCGTAGGCAGCATGATTCGATCCAGATGATTGTAGATTGGATGAATAAATCACCCCATTTATAGACGGTAAAGACTACATTTTCGACAGAAGATTATGCCAGATTATATATTCAAAAGATTGTGAGAATTCATGGAGTTCTGGTGTCCATCATTTCAGACAAAGGTGCGCAATTCACCGCGCAATTCTGGATGTCTTTCCAAAAAGGCTTGGGTTTGAAGGTAAATTTGAGTATGACCTTCCATCCTCAGACTGGTGGTCAAGTAGTGTGTACAATTTAGAATTTAGAGGATTTGTTGAGGGGGTGTCTGATCGATTTCAAGGGTAATTGGGATGATCACTTACCTCTCATTGAGTTTTCTTACAACAACAATTATCACACTAGAAACCATATGGCTCCATATGAGGCTCTTTATAGGAAAAGATGTAGATCTTTTATTGGATGGTTTGAGCTTGGTGAAGTTAGGTTGATAGGACTGAACTTGGTTCATAAAGCTATGGAGAAGGTGAAGATCATTCAAGAAAGGTTGAAAACAATGCAAAGTCGTTAGAAATCCTATACTGATGTTAGGAGAAGAGACTTGGAGTTTGAGGTTGATGATTGGGTTTACTTGAAGGTGTTACCCACGAAGGATGTTATGATATTTGGTAAGAGAGAAAACTTAGTCCCTGGTATATTGTCCTTACAGGATATCCGAGAGGAGTAGGAAGGTAGCCTACCAGTTGGCGCTATTATCAGAGTTAGCAATAGTCCATCCGGTATTTCATATTTGTATGTTGAAGAAGTGTATGAGATATTCTTCACTTATTATACATACTGAAAATATTGGTATTAAGGACAAACTATCTTATGAGGAGGTACCCGTTGAAATACTCGATTGTTAGGTTCGCAAGTTGAGAACCAAGGAGGTAGCATCAATCAAAGTCTTAAGGAGGAATCAATTTGTTAAGAAAGCAACTTGGAAGGTTGAGGATGATATGAAGAAGATATACCCACATCTCTTTTCTGCCGGAGAAATTTTAGACCAAGGTAACGATTTTTGTAAAACACTCTCTTAATTGATATGCTATGTTGTGTTATAAATTGCATGTTGGGTGTTTGAGTTGTGTGTTAGATGTTGCCTCCCTTAGTCTGTTTAGAGTGATCTCATTCGAGGACAAATGTGTCCAAGGGAGAGATATTGTAACACCTCGGTCATAGAAAGAGCTAAATTTAGAAAGAATTAATTTGAAAAATGCTAATTTGATATTTTGATCAAGATAAGCTTAAGTTGTGAGTTTTGGGTCAATTTCAAATGACTATAACTTTCAGTACTGGATGAGTTAGGTGTCCCATAAAATATCAAATAAAAGATATTTGAATCATCTTTCAAATGCCACTGAGTTTGCTAAATTGTGAGTTTGGATGAGGGAGATATGCTTGTTTGAAGTTAGCCAGTCCAGTTAAGGAAATAACCATAATTAATGAGGGGTATTTTTGTCTTTTCCTTACCTTATCAGCTTTAAACATTTTTAGTAATATTTTAGGGGTCTAAACTGATTTGGGTCAGTTTTCACAATTCTAAAATACGCTTAGGGTTTTAGAGAGAAGTTCAAGGGAGAAAGAAAGGAAAAGATTCAAGCACTTAAGGATTTCTTGCAATCTTTGAGGGGTTTTCGCCATGTATTCGATCCTAACGAGGTATGTAAGTTTTCATAGAGTTGAGTTTGTTAACCCACATGCCAAACAAGAGTTTCCTTTGCAAATTTCATCCACAAGATTGGAAATATTGAAATCTTGATGAGTTTTTGCTGAGTTTCTTGAAGTTTCTGTTTCATTCCTTGATAAGAGGTTTCGTTGAGTTCTTATGATGAGGATCTTCGGTTTGAGTACTGTTCTTGACTAATTTAGAGTGGATTTCATTGTAATTATGTTGGGTCTAAGAATCCAAGAGGTTTTGAGAGAAATCGTTCGATTTTACGGGTGTTAGGCATGAAATTGAAGCAAGAAATTTTGTCAAAAAATTTGGCAAGGGGTGGGGCGTCGCGCCACTCAGTGCGCTCCAAACCACTTTCGGTAGTTTACGGGCTGGCTCCCCATGCCACTCAGTGCGCCAGGATCCCCTACCCTTCTGTCCTTATTTCCATGTTCGTTCCCTCGAATCGTACCTATGTTTTCTACTAGATATCCACACTTGAAATCTTCATTAACTCTTGTGAGATCATGCTTATCTAGGTCATAACTCTTGAATTCATAATTCATAATTCAAATTTAAGATAGAGTTAAGAGTAAAGTCGAGGAACTTCTTTGAGTCCATTGAGAAGTCTTTTTGCAAAACTTTTAAAACTTGTTTCAAGACTTGAGTACTTGAGTATGAGAATGAGGACAGTTGAATTTCATTATTCAAAAAGAATCTATGGGGAAAGTATTCCCAAGAGTAAATGTTTTTACATTTAAAATGAGAGGAAATATCGATTTCTAAATAAGTTCAGGAAGAGTTTTGAGTACTATCTCTTTTAAGAGAAACCTTTTGAGTAATAATCTTAATGTTTGAGGATAACATAATGTTTTTAAACATATGAGCTGAGTTATATTATTGGGAGTAATATTGAGCACCGATATGGGGACGAGTATGAACAACTCAAAGTCCTCATTAACCATGTAGCCATCGTGGGTAGAAAGGGTCATACTTTTTAGATGAATCCTTATTTCCTTTTAAGCATAGCTTAGTGGATCCAGTTAGTTTAGGATATATTATACTTCAGCAAGGTATAGAACAGTTTTGGAAGCGTGGGAGAGATGTTGTATCATCACATAGATCAAAGTGATTGTTGTTTGTTAGAGAATCTCCCAAATAAGAGTTATTATTGTATTTTTAAATACATGGAGTTGTTATCTACTGTTTTAAACTCAATAAACTACATCTTTATTTTTCTTTATACTGTATTGAGTTGAGGTTGAGTTGAGTGGAGATGAGGTGAGTATTGTTTCATTCTTTCCAAGTTCAGGCTCTTGTGTTATGTTCAGTGTTTTCCCTTACATGCTCGTACATTCAATATACTAATGTCATTTGCTCTGCATTATTTCATGATGCAAATACAGGAGATCAGGGGCATCAACAGGCGCTTCGTTGATACAACAACAGTTGGAGTTAGATTTTGTGAGCCTCCTTGCTTTCGGAGGATTCCATTTACTTTTTAGTTTTTGTTAGGATGTCGTGGGTCTTGTCCCGACTTCTACCCTTTTCATTTATAGGTTTTATATATAGACAGTAGTAGTTCAAGAGTCTTTTCATTTCTATTGTTATTGTTTAAGACTTGAGTTGCCTTCTTTGGGCCAGTGAATGTTATAATACATTATGAGTTAATTATTTTAAAGACATTGTGTAAAATTTTAATTTGAGTTCATTTATTGTTGAGTAAGTTTTCCTCTGAGAATTGAGTCATGCTAGGGGTTCTCATGGGGCCAGAAATGATTTTCGAGTGCCACTCGTGTCCAGGGTTTAGGCTCGGGGTGTGACAACTACCTTCATGAAGCATGACTTGCATTCCAGTTCTTCTCCTTTTCTTCCACTCTTTAGATTTTCACAATCCACCCTAAGTGCTTTCAAGCACAAAGATTGTATGGCTCATTGGACACCTCTTTTATTTCCAATATGCATTTCTTTTACAATTTATTCTTTTGCTTTTCTCTTTTTTTTTACTAAAGAAGGGTTCCATCTCTTCTTTTTTTACTCTTTTTCAACACATTTTCTCAAGGGTGAAATTTCACTAAGTTAGATACTTAAATGAACCAAAGCTTCCTAAAGGTTTTAGGTGGGGATGAAAGATGTTAAATGTGTACATGTTCCATTCAAAGAAAGGGTAGGCTCAAATAGTGCCGAAGATCATTTCACAAGGTGGTCACAAGAGGTATAATAGCAATTTGGTTCACTCTCAAAAAGTTGTGCCTAAGATCATTTCTCTCATTTGTCAATGTTAGTCAATTGGACCAACGGGGCAAGTTCTAGGTATTACCAAGCGCATATTTCAAGAAAATCTCACCACACAAGGCATTCAACACAATCGTCTATCACGACTCTACAAATTGAGCTCGCGTGCAACGATCATCACAAGACTCACTTCAACAGTCGACTAGTCACAACCACTACAACATTTTAGGCCTACGGCCACCCCAGTAAAGTGTAGCCTAAACTAGCAAAAAGTGTGGCCTTTGATAAAAGGCTACACTTTTGGACTTTAAGCAACGCTTTTTAGGAGGTGGCCTAAAGAAGCGTGACCTTTGACATTAGGCAACACTTTTTAAATGTCGCCATCACAGCTACAGTTATAAAGTGTGGCCAAAGAGGTATATGGGCACGCTTTGTAGTGATTCATTAGCAACACCTTCTTTTTATTATACTACATTTAAAAGCGTTGCTTTTGCTTTGTTATTGGTCACACTTAAAAAGTGTTGCCTTTTATATCTCATCTAGAACAACACTTATAAAGTGTAACTTTTCTTATGTACAAGATAACATTGGACATCCTACAACAACATTTTTGAAGTGTGGCAATGTTGTGTAGAATTTTGTAGGCACAATTTTTTATTTTTAAGAATAATAATTTTTATTTGCATATATTCAGTAATCACATAATTAAATATACAAGTGACCTAAAGCAGAAAATTAACTAATAATTAAATCGAAGCTATATATTTCAAATAAACTTTGAGAAACATGTCTTGTACAACCAATACTTAGAAAGTGATTGCTTAAAGACCTCTACTATCAATAAATTGCACAAAACCAAATGCATACAAACATATCTGACAATAGTACAAAAACTCTTCATCGTTCACTACACTATATCGAGTTTACTTCTGGCCACAATTCAAATTCAATTACCGGCATTTTTCTACACATTCAAAATAAAATCATAAGTTAGGGAAATAAATCATGTATTTAATATGCTTAAATTCACAGTAAGCCAAACCAATTCATAACAATAAAGTTGTGGAAGTGCATAATTGGAGAGTATTCACTGTAAGCCAACCAATCCAAATCAATAGATGCAAATCATATAGAACAGGCATCTGGCTTCACGGCCTATTTGTAGTAAATTACTATTTATCTAATGAAATAATATGTTGGAGTATTTTATAAACAAGTTAGACATGATGATTGTATATCTGTAGATGTAGGCTACACTTTACAGTTTGCATAAACCCAATGCCCCGACCCTCTATGGTATAACCCGTATAACCCATTCCGCATTTCATGACTACAGTACATAACCAGTTGTATCTATATATAATCAAGTAGGGCCAAAATATCCTGGGAAGGAAGCTGCCCCATTGCAGAAACATAACAAAGCACAAGCATCATAAAATCTAAATAGCTTTATTCCAACACCAGAAAAAAGCTTAACTAGCACAAGTGACAACAAACTCACTCACAAAAATATAACAAAGTCTTTAACCTTCCAAGAAATCTAAAAGGGACAGCTTTAACTAAGAGAATCAGTTTAAGCAATGAAAACCAAAACCATCTCTCACAACAACCATCACAGTTCAAAGCAGTAAAACAACAGGGGAAAAAAGTACACAACTACAACCCAAAATCACTAGAGTCCTCCTTCAAACCAATACTACACTCATACAACTAAAAATATAAACTTTTCTAGGTATAGAAGATGAAAGGAGACATTGAATGACAAAAAAAAAGTACAGACTGAACTTTCAAAGATTCAAGATAGTAAAAAAAGTTCAGAATTTCATTACCAAGAACACCAGCTCAACTAGAAGAAAAATAAAAAAAGAAGTCTTTTTCAAAGATTTACTGAAGAAACTCTACTTCTTGCAATGATTATAGCTTCATGTTATCTTGGAACCTCAAGTTCTTTAATGCACTCAACTCGTATAACATCAAGTAAATGTACTATTGGCTACTGAATCACTTGCAAGGCTAATCCATCTTGAAAGCAGTGCCTTCTTAAGGCAACATAGGTTACTGATCCACATTAAAATGCAAAATTTCATGTCAAATTTCATTCTATCAAAACTAAAATAAAAATGAAGCTCACAGAGGTCACAAGCAGTAAAGAAAGAGGTAGATTCATTAGTAACTAGAGAACAAACACTTACGCAGATCACAGCCTGAAATAGATAATACAAACTCATTTGAGGCTTATTATATCAATGTAAGTGATACTAGGCAATATCTCACCATAAATAAATGAAACAGTACCACACAAATAAATAAACCAAGCTTAAGGCGAGCACAACAATGATGAACTCAAGAAGACTAAGAATAGGGAAAATAGTGCTTGAATGGTGGCAGCAGATAGATACCACTATCTTATAACAGAAGAGAAACCAAATGCAATGTTATTTATTTTATAAACAGCTAAAACTATAATGCCTCAGAGGCGGACTGAGAATTTAAAAAATGCAAGGTCATTTGATGAACCTGATCATGAGCAGGTTACGAAAAGGAAGAACAAGCTAACAAAACCAAAGACCAAATAGTTTATAAGGATATGTGGATGACGTTCAACCTGTCTCAAGAAAAAAAGCAATCATTGTGCCCAAGCAATTTACTATTTCCTTGTTGTGGAATGAAATCCTCAGAATTCTTTCTTTTATGTGGTATTGGTGCCTACTCTTTCTTAGCTCTATCATTGCGTTCATTTGCAAGTTGTTCTCTCTTAATCTTGAATTTGTTGGCCAATTCAACACTTGATCGGTATTGCATACAAAAATCCAGATTCTTCAATGGACTTTGATCTTTGTTTGGATTCGAACCCTTTTTCTTTAGTATTGCTGATTGATTCATTCTTCTCGCTTTGTTTTAATCTCTTTGATTTCTTTCCCTGTAGTAAGTAAACCTACAAAATAAGAAGGTTCTTTAACTGAAAGAAGTAGCAGCAATATAATTTTGATATAAGGTTGACAGATGACTATAGGCAACACTGCTTGGAATTCTATTGATGAAGTAAAAAGATGTTAAAACAGACTGATACTAGAACTTTACTACATATATTTATTTATAGCAACTGTTTAGCATAGTCATTAGTACTCCTGGATCCATTCTAATGACTCCTAGTAGATGGTGGTACATTAGTGTCCAAGCCATATGTGAAGATTCCTTGAGCTTGCATTTCAGTACCTACATATGTTTGCACATCTATCACAGCATATGCAACCCACCCAGATGCCTCACTATAAGTTTTTTTCTTAGACTTGAAGTCAGGTGGATAGCTTATTAGTTTGAAACATTGTCCTTCCTATGTCCTGTGCATCTGCAGAACTCACACACCAACTCTTTCCAGAATTTACAACTCTTTAGAAGTTATAGAAAAGCTCAACTCTTTCCAGAATTTCCAGCACTGTATTATAGCAGATTGCAGCAGCTATAAAAGAGTAATTGATAATAGCAGATTGCAGCAGCGAGTTTCAATAATTTCCAAAATTTCCAGCACTGTATAATATTGCAGCAGGTGAGTTTCTAGAATTTCCAGCACTATATAATAGCAGATTGCAGCAACTGAGTTTTTAGAATTTCTAGAATTTCCAGAACTTCCAGCACTGTATATACTGTAAACTAATTCTATAACCTGTACAGACACAATATCCGAGCAGGGAAGTTGGAGCCACAACTAAACTGATTCTATAACATGTACAACCATTTTAGATGAGAAGTGGCAGCCTGTGCAAACAATATAAGTTGTTGTCATGAATTTTCTAATTATTGGTGATCAGTTGTACTCTAGAGGGTAAGTCAAAAACTAACTTTTAAAAAGTAACGTATATAGTGTGTAAAGTTCAGTTACTTTAATGCGACAAAATAGTTTCTGAGTATATTATCTCACTTGCTTACAATATGTAGTCCATACAAACTGTATTAATATAAATTCAAACAAAATCAGGACCTAGACAGACTATTTTTGATCAAATTGAACATTAGAACTTGAAGCCTCATAGCATCAGATAGCATTTGAGAGCAATCAGACAGAGATATACAATGACTAAGTTAAAAGATGCTCAAAAGAGAACTGAGCCACTCTTGGAGAGAAGGTAAATAACTAGATTTTACAGCCCCATTTCGAGAACCCAGAACCCAGAACAGGCACACTAAAAATCATGACTGAGTGAACTACAGAGCATCTTGAACAAACTAAAAGGAGACTCAGCTAACTTTGAGAAAAGATATCAAATCATATCAACTAAAAAGCGGATACAAACTAGCAGCTCACTATTTCAGTCACAACAACGCATAACACTCTTGGTCTGAACCAAACAAGGAAAAATTAAAGGTAAAGAGTTGTACCTCTCTCAGAGCAATGAAATCAGGACAGCGACAAAACCAGGAGTGACTTCAAACTGCAGAGCTCGTTGTTCTGCCTCTAATGCCTACTTCTTGATAATAAAAGGAAACAAATAAGTATGTAAATAACAAACAGCCAAATAAAAGGGTAGTCTTGATTTAACTAGTTTTGTAAATCCCTTGGCGGGTAAGCATATGAGAAATGGAGAATACATGGTAGGTTTTGATTGCTGATTGGGAAAAAAAGAAGGAAGAAATGCTAAAAGGCTGGTATGTTTTTGCTGGCTATTGAAGTGCAGAAACACAATGACAAGCATATGTCTGGTGATCACAGAACAAATTGTGCTATCCCATGTTCCTTACTAGTGGGATGTACCTTTTGTTATAACTACTTAGTGTAGTGTTTTTGTTGTTCATTGAAGGGAAGAAGGCTTCATCTTTCAATCTACTGGTTTTGTGGTGTTTCTGGTTAAGTTTTAACTTTGATTTATGAAGGATTTCTTAGCGTGTTTTTCTTTTAGGTACATCCTATATGTTCTACTGTGCCCTTCTAGTTCTCTTACACATTCAATAACATTTATATTTCTGAAGCTTAAAAGATGAGGATATATCTTCTTATGTTTTAACCCGTGTGGTCGAGTAAGCACATCAAAACACCAAAACATAAAAGTATTTTGAATCTAATTCAACACCAAAATTATACTTGAATCTAATTCAACACCAAAAACTATATCATGAAAAACTCAAGTTCATATAAGTAGACAATCAGTCAAAGTATTTTATGAAATTCAATAATATTTCATCATGTGTTTCTTGAGCATTGATTTTTCATTACACCAGGCAGTACCCCCTAGTGTTCAGAAAGAACATGGCTAGCACCACCAGTAAAGCCAACAGGCTTCTGGAGCAATGATTCCTTATCAGTACTAGTTTTTCAAGGACAAAGTCCACTAAATACCACATCAATGGGAACCAAGTATTGCCATATCCATAGAACAAGAAGTCAACAAAGGTGACTTGAAAAAATCAACATAGAGACATGATTTTCAAATATTGCATGGTTATCCATTTGAAAACAGCTTTTTACACAAACTGGACCAAATTTCTTGGGCTTCAAATGTAGTTACTGGTGAATTTTACAAGTTTAGATAAGAACAAAACCTAGATTTTTTCTTGAGTCATGTAAAACAATCTAGACCAAGGCATTTAGACCTGCACTTTTTTAGTCATGTAAAACAGAATAGACCAAGGCATTCCAGCCAGCTACATGATCCTTCTTCTCAGTGTTTATAGAATATCAATTCACAATAATGCATTGCTCAATTACTATCTGGATAACTGATGATATGGTGACCATCACTATGCCACTGACTTGATAAAGGAAATGGGTATCATATCCAACATCTATCGTGAGAGAGCAGTTTAGATTCAAGAATCCATGTTCAACCTTCAAACCATAAAATAGATATCCAAATAAGTACTAGGTTGTATTGAGTAATTCCAGTACCTTTTTTGTTGTACACCTTAGATACTGGAACAAAGCATATAAGTATGAGCAAACTTCAATTTTCTAAATCGATTAGATGAAGTGAAGAATCAAACTTCTAAACTATTGGTTAGCTACTTGTTTGAACTCAAGGCATATTCACTATAAGAGTTCAAAATTGATTACATGAACTCAAACTTCTAAACTATCATGGACGATTTCAGCCCTAATCAGCTTATAAGCCTAATAAAAAATAAATTCTCAAGTGAAGAATCAGCCCACTTATACTTATTTAGTGATTAATGCTCAGGGCAAAGAATAAACCGATGAAGCTAAGATACGAGCTACACTCCCAAAAAATGTATAAAAAACACAAGAATATCAAAACCCTAAAACTAAAATTAAGACTTTCAAAGATAGAATTTCTTACTTGATAAACTCTATTCCAACAAAATCATGTTTTCAACGAGAACTATGATGTAAATTGTATCCATCAGCAAGAAGCTCTTCAGCTCTTGAGCTCTATCTGAAATCGTGTTCTTCAATGCGAAATTTGAGAGAAAAGCGTGACGGAAAGACTTAGCTTCAGTTCATCTTGCCAACAACCCCAAAGTAATCAATTCCTTCTTATTCTCCTCTTCTAAACACAAAACAAAAAACCAATCAATAACAAGAAAACTGTTTTTAGTACTTATGCTTGATGAAATCGGTATTGGAAAAGAAAATCGTACTTACGCTTGACGAAATTGTTATCGGAGAAGAGAATCGGTATCGGAGAAGACGACTTCAGCTATTCAATTCTTCGACGACTTCAACTCTTCAGCTCAGTTCTTCCAAGAAAGAGAATAGCGTATTTTTCTCACAAATGTTTTATGTATTATTAAAATTAATGTTTTATGATTTATTAGTTTTGGCCAATAAAAATGGGAGGGAGATTTAAAAATGTTGGAGGGAATATAATATTTTAGTGAAAATTTTAAGGTCACACTTGTAATGTTTTGTATTTACAAATATAAAAATAGGACACTTTAAAAGTGTGGCCATATATGTTAGTAGTTGTTGTCAATTATATCATATTGTAACAAAACTTATAAAGTGTACCTTATAGCATTAAAGAGTACACTTTTCTAGTGTTGCTAATATAAAGTGTAGCTAAAAGTTAAAAACTTGGGCTACGCTTTGAAAGCGTCCCCAAAATTATTTTAGGCAATACTTTACAAGCGTTGTCCAGAATTAGTGTGGCCGTAGGCCTAAAATGGTGTAGTGAACGAAGTGCTAAGAGTCCACACATGACTTATCAAACTCAAATTTGCCTCATTGGACTTGCACAAACATATCGTTCAATCAAGTGTATTATTCAAGACATAGGTATTTATCGCAACTAATACTCAAATATGCAAGCGAACAGCCATAAAATTCATACATTGAGAAATCACGGAATTGATAAATGGTATCTAAAACCAACATTCAATTTCGCCAACATACGTGGGAAAGTTTTGGACAAAGTGTACAGTACCGAAACGATCATCCAAAATAGAATAAATACAAACCAAGGGGATAGGCCCCCTAACAAAACTAAATAGTGTCCTCAATGTAAAATAAAGTAAATGTCTCAAAAATAAAATAGGAAGAGAGTCAAATCCCCCTCTCAGGCTAAGCTTTAGGTGAACATTGTGCATCTGGAGCTCTCTCAATCGGGACATCAGTGCTCGACTCTCCTCCAGGAGTAGGTTGCGCTCCACTGGAACCAATCATTGAGGTGTCCTGAACTGAAGCCTTCGTTGCAATATGTACCATTGCACCCTCCAATTCCTCAAGCTCATCATAAAATGCAGCATCACAGGTCCTAAGCTCCTCCTCATCCATCTCAAGAGTATCCGACTCATCATCGTCAGTAGCTACAACAGTGTTTCCGGTCAGAATAGCCGGAGGAATCTCAGAAGTATATGTTATATCTGAACTTGGAACCTTGAGAAGGTCCATAGTGCCGAAGAACATAGATAAATCATTGGATTTGAGCTCATCCATATCACGCCTCAACTCTGCAACATCAGCCTTCAAAGTTGTCACATCCTCTGAATGTCACCCACCCTACTCACACGCCTCAAATCGCACAGTGAGGGTGTCCAATGCTAGGCCATGAGTAGTAATCAACTCTTGTTGCTCTCGTAACTCAGCTCGGATGGGGGCAAGGTCAACAACAATGGTCCGCTCAATCAATCTTGGTATAGGTACCTCAACTCAGGAAGCACGCAGATCAGCTGACTGGGCTAGATAGACTATGTTATACAAAATGGCCCATGTCAACAGGGCTCGGGGAGCAGTAGCAGAAGAGGTAGTACGAGCAGATGGGTTATGTGTACCTGAAGGCTCACCAGCCTGAGTGGAAGGAGTAGTGTCTGCCTCCAACGTATCTACATCAACAATCGGGGATGTGTCCACCAGCGCTGTCCTCTTCCGCTCAGCCTCATTTCTAGTGTACTAGGCCTCGATCCTCCGAATGTCAGTAGAGGAAGTGGGAGCCACTTCCACATCCTTCTTTGCCATAAAGGGAACTCTAGCTCGTCAGCACAACTCTGTAATCAGCACTGGGAATGGTAGCAAGGTCTGGCTCAACTTGGCTCATGACTATCTCCTAATAATTAATCAATCAAAGATTTAGTCTATCCAGGTGAATAATTGATCCCAACAAGGGTGCCTTCGTGTGCCGAAGGAT
This sequence comes from Solanum tuberosum, assembly GCF_000226075.1. Taxonomy (NCBI): domain Eukaryota; kingdom Viridiplantae; phylum Streptophyta; class Magnoliopsida; order Solanales; family Solanaceae; genus Solanum; species Solanum tuberosum. The sequence goes on along the minus strand of NW_006238939.1, from coordinate 1,685,734 downwards.
GGACTCATTTTGTGATGGCAGGAGCGTGGTGCTAATGAACCCAATCCAGTATCTAGCAGCGACATTTAGGTCCTTCTTCTCAATTTGGACATCAAGCTCAATCCATAGAGGTGTTATATCAGAAATCAAGGGGGCCAACAACCCCTTAAGATTGTTGAAGGTTTTCTTCTGAATCCTGTTTGCCAAGATATTGATTATCTGGATTGTGCATCCCAACACCTCATTAATCTCCATACTGCTGCACTTCACCTTTTTACTTCACACCACTACATGATCAACTGGTCCAAACGAACTGGCCTTCTTCTTGCCTTTCTGGATCAATTTCCCGTGCTCCTAATAGAACTCCTAGAACCTAGAGGATAAGAAGGGCCCCGGAGCTATGTAAACCTCTGGAATTTGTGGAAATGAATTGTGTCCCACACAGCAAGATACATGTCCACTACCCCATCATTAAATAACATCTTCTCTTCTAGAATCGTTCTCAACCTGGCAGCCTTTAATATGTTCATTGAACGTGGCGGAGGTTCCTGTACTGGGGGCACTTGTGGTGCCTCCTCAACTACCTGTGCTGGAGGTAGAGGAGAAATCGGATGAACTGGGTGTCTCGCCGGATCATGTAGCGCTTTGGAGCGCAATTCAGCCCTTCTCCTTTTGAGGAATTGATCATCTGGAGGCTCGGACTCGTAGACCAGTTATCTATACCCTGAATTTTCCTCAAAGTCAGACTCAAAAGTGGTGAGGTGGGTAGAATCGATACACATACTATCGGAGCTAGAGCTTCTCGAACTCGGCTATGCAGGTCGTTTCCCTTTGTCTGTGCCCTTTACCCCCTGTTGAAGGCAGTCTAGGATGTGTTGCTCTTTAAGGTGTAACCTCTATAACAATGACCACTCCTTTTTCTTTCTTCTGAGGTTGTTGATTTATTCAAGGTACCTTGGGTCTAGCCATATCTGCAATATAACACAAGTAGAACAAATGCAGTTGCGAAGGGTTAGTTCGCCGAATATCACGGAATGAACTCCAACAATATTGGTTGCAGAAGGGCGATCACAAGGACATTCGGCGAGTCGTTAAGTTAACTCGGCGAGTCGCTGAGTTAACTCGGCGAGCACAGATGTATCACCAAATGTTACAGAATGCAACAGCAATATTTCAGGGTAAAAGGGCAAGGTAAGGGGTCAGTTGGCGAACCGTCGACTAATTCGGCGAGCTCGACTTTGCTCGCCATCAGGTCCCTCATGCTAGATTTTAACCCCGACCCCCAATTTTCCACAAATAGTCAACGATAACGAAATAAAATCCATATTCTATGCAATTAACACCAAGCCCATATCATTACCAACCCTGGGATAGTCAGACTTCCCCCAAATTGTCTAGAATCGACCAATCAACATCTTCTGCCTTAAGAACGATGTCACCAGATCCATCATTGGGTAAATTAAGCTGTTTAGTCCAATTCGGGTTACCTACACTTCACCCATACCAAACCCAACATGCATAATCGCCAATGAAACAATTTCAGACCCGAAATTCAAATTTAAACAAGCCAAACATCAAACATGCTTGATTTACCCAACAATATTTAACTACAAGCCTTACTGATGTTTGCATAATAAAGACACAACTTTTGATGCAAGTGTCTACAATCATACAATAGTTTAGTAACCCAACCAAGGTTGGGGATCGTCCCAAGATAGTGGTTTTGAGAATTTATAGAAAAATAAAATTTAGTTCTAACTAGTCGTAGCTAAAGACATTAACGAGTAAAAACATTGTAAATTAAAGGGGGACACAAAATTTTCAATTAACAATGGGGGTTTTTGTCACTAGTAAGTAAAAACAGCAAATTTGATGTTTGCGTATTCAAGACACAACTTCCGATGCAAGTGTCTACAATCATACAATAGTTTAGTAACCCAACCAAGGTTGGGGATCGTCCCAAGATAGTGGTTTTGAGAATTTATAGAAAAATAAAATTTAGTTCTAACTAGTCGTAGCTAAAGACATTAACGAGTAAAAACATTGTAAATTAAAGGGGGACACAAAATTTTCAATTAACAATGGGGGTTTTTGTCACTAGTAAGTAAAAACAGCAAAATAAACAAGAATTTCTAAGCAATGAGAGGGGATACTTGGGATGTGACGGGAATACAGGTTAGGCTAGATTGTTGGGTACATGCTTTCGATAGAAGATTAATAGAATAATGTGACTAGGCTAAACTTTAAGGGGGATAAGTTCTCTGTCGAGCAACTTACCCCGTTTCAAATGCGTTCCTCTCGGACACCCACTTGCCGCATGAAGACCAACCTACGCCTTAACCCACTCAATCTCTCGAGCTGAGTGTGTGGACATGGGACTAGGGTTCACTCTCTCGAGCTGAACCTCATGTCGACCCACGCACACCGGCCATCAATTTATTGGTTTTAGTTTTACGACCTCTCTCTCGAGCAAGCCGAAAACACATAAATAAACTTGTATTTGCAACTATAAAATAATTAAATTCATCCACAACCACTAAACGAAATCACATTTAAACTACGAATAAACTATCAGTAAACAAGACCCAATAATTATCTTAACTCATATTCGCTAAATCACACCTCAAGAATTGGGGTTTATAGCCACACATCAAGAGATATAAATTTATACCTAAATGAGCTTATATTCAAATGGGTTTGAAGATTTAAGTCTTGTTACAGGCCAAGAATAAAGAATCCAAGAGACCCAAGTCCAAATCCTTGGAGATGAAACCCCCTTCTTCTTCAATTCTTCAAAACCCTCTCAAACTTAGAGCAAAAATATCAAAAAGTATTGTTCTATCTTAAAATTATATTAATTGTTCCATACTAAAACTAAAACTCTAACTAGTATTTATAGTTTTCACAGATTTGTGCTGCAGCGGATCGTTCGGCGTCGTTAGTCAGAATCGCCGATCAACTCGGTGAATCGCCTTGTGGTATAGTTCATCGCCGTCTTGCACCATCCTTCAACATCTTCGTCCTCTGGGTCATTGGGAAACATGGTACTATTTCGCAGAACTTCTCGGCGATGCGCCAACTGCTACCTTTTTCCGCCAACTTGATCATTTTCTTCAGGGCTTAGCACACTGGAACAAGAGGCGAACTAAGACCCTTCGGGGACTTGCCAAGTGGACTCGATAATCCTCAGGCCTTCATTTCTTCGTTCTTTTCAGGTTTTTTGCTCCTTTTTGCGATGTAGTGTCCATGCTTTCTTTCAAACATCAAATACCAGAAACATAAGGGTTTTCATCAGATATTGAGATAAAATAAGAAATTGAGGACACAATTTCTATTAAAATATAGCTCTGAATGAGTCCAATTTGTGGACTCATCAACACCCACAACTTAAACTTTTGCTTGTTCTCAAGCAAACTCAAGTTCAGTCGTTCAAAAAGGGTGTCCCGAACAGTGCTACACAAGACTCAATCATGAATGCACACAACAAGACTCAATTTACTTATGCAAAGATCAAATGTGCACTCAAAGATTCAAGTTGTGACTCAACAAATATCAAAGAACCTCATGCTCACAATACTTGCTTCAAATGCAAGTTCAAGCTCAACCGAGGTGTTCAAAATGCCCTCACACAAAGAATGATTCCATATTCATACAATGGTTCGCAGTTTAAAGCTTAGGAATTAGATGCAACGCTCACACTCACAAAGATGAACACAATGCATGCTTTCACCCATAGGTTTACCCATATTTTCCAATCAACATTTGCTTCAGCTTACTCAAAATCAAAAAGATTTTTTCAAGGCTTGTAATGGGGCTGAGTGCAAAGGTTTGGTCATTTAGGCTTAGTGACTTTCATCCTCATGAAATGTGGTGCTCACAACACTTCCTTACCTTTTCCTTCATCATTTTATTTAGTGTTCATAAGTCTTCCTATTATTCACTTTCCCATAGTGTGTTGGAAACCCCCTTTCTTTTGCACTTTATTCTGCAACTTTCTTTTTCATTCTTTTCTGTTTTTCTCTTTCTCTTTTTTTTTATATGGAAGGGTTCCATTTTTGTTAACACCATGGGTCGAAGGAGACTTTCCTTGCAGTTCTTGACTTGCCCTTATCTTTTCACAATACCCCCAACTTAGGCTTTTGGCCCACGTTGGCTAATCAATTAACCACAATTTAAGAGGATTATAGGTAGTGGATAATGAAAGGTTATGATTTCATCAAGTTTCTTTCAAAGAAAGGTAAGGCTCAAGGGGTGTTTAAAAGAGAATCACACGCTCACAAGGTAGGTCATAAAAGAGGTATATGTCAAATTGGCTCACACTCTTAGAAGTTGCCTAAGATCATATCAAGATATAGCATAACTTAGTTGACTAGACCAATGGGGAAAATTCTAGGATCTATCACGCATGGTTCAAAGTAAGCTCATAACACTAGGCATTGACACTATAGTCAAACAAGACTCCACACTTTCGCTAGTGTGCAATGATCATCACAAGAGAATCGATTTGATAAATGACTAATCACAACGAGATGCAAAGAGTTCACATATTGTCTATGCAACTTCATTTGTCCTCATTGTAGCCACACATTCATGTTCGTTCGATTGTAAGAACTATTCAAGTCATCGGTATTAATCGGAACCGAGAATTGAATCTCACAAAAGAACAGCCACATTCAATACATGAGACGTGGCAAAAAATTTCGGACGGGTCAAAATCATTTTGCAATGTAAAATAAAAGGGAGCCATAAGCTCAAACATCCACAAAAATGCAGTATAAATGCAATTTTGAACAAAATAGCCCAAATATAAACAAAACACGACTATCAACACAAAAAGGTGTGGGCCTGACCCCACCACAAATAAAAACATTTGTCCTCAAATGCAAATAAAAGTATCCAAAATGACAATTAAAGAAAGACAGAGAGGGAGGTGAAGAAGGGATCATGTCTAAGCATTCGCTCCATCTGTCTAGGCATCAGTACCCGGAGTGTTGTCATTCTGCTTCTGGTTCTCTTCTTTTTTTTTGCTCTGCTTCAGCTTCTGCAGCGATACTAGCCTCGATCATATTGTCCAACTCGTGAGCTGCCACAAAGGTATGTTTTGCATTGCTAAACCCTCGAGCCCACGAATGGACAATAGGGTCGATGGGCATCCTCCTCCTCGAATTGGCTTTCTTGTTCACGCTCCTTGTAGTTCTTCTGAACTTTCGTGCTCTTATGTGTCTGGGTGGCATGCTTCTTCCTGCAACTTTTGGTCTGGCCATGTCTGCAAAGTCTTGAGATAATGTTAGAACATATTTGACAACCAAAATACAGGCATTCAGCTGCAGAAAGACTAGATAGTCCATTCGACATGCCATCGAATACATTCGGCGAGCCACGGACAATCCACCGAAGGTCACAGTGCAGAAAGAGTTAGGGTTTCAGACAAAGGGCGAATAAGATGATTTTCGGTGAGTCACCGAGTGCTCTTGGCAACTTCATACTTCTCACCGAAAGTTACAGATGCCACAACAAATAAAGCATGATAATAAGAGTGAGATAGGGTAATTAGGTGAATCGCGGAATAGTTTGGCGAGCTCGCCGAATGACCCAACGTGCCTATTTTTTACCCTACTTCTCAAAATCAGCCACGCAACCCCCAAAAATGCAATTTAAGCACAAAAAGCACAAATTTGACCAGGACCCATAACATACGAATACCAGTCATGACACATTAACTCCACTCGATGCATTGGAGAATGAGATTTCATAGTTTAGCCAATAAAGGCAGGGTTATCGAAGAAAAATCGACATATAAATAATTAAACCCAATCGGGGAGGTTCAACAGATTTCAACAAGATTACAATATTTGCAAATGAGTACGATTTTGACAAGATAGTTATGGGGTTCGGGACACTAACCTTTTGTGCTATTGGGATGCTGGGAAGCAATGAACTCCGACTCCAAGCACAAATCAATCAACCAAAATACTCCAAAAATGCAAGTAATATAAAACTATAGTGCAGGTGTGAGTTTGGGAAGGTGAAAAAGTGAGGGAAGGAAATGAAGATGAAATTTTTTAAACCTTTGGCTGAGAGACCGTCCAGTTTTCATCTATTCGGCCATATTAGTTCCGATCGCCAACCCTCTCGGTGAGTCGCAGAGTGACAACTTGATTAGCCGAGTTTTCCAGGACCTTTAAACAGCATGAGGGTCCATAGGGCGATCTTCATCGCAATCACCGATATGGTTGGCGGCTCGCCAATATCTTCTTGATCTCGCCGAGTTGTACAGACCACATCATGAATATTTTTTGGGCCTACCGGCAGTCTAGGTCAGAGTCGTCGAACCAATCGGCATCTCGTGGACTAGTCCTATTGCTTGCTAACCTGCTCTGTTCGTTCACTCTACATAATTCCATCTGCACAATCAACACACTATTATTTTATCAAAGGAAAAATAAAGTAATAAATGGTTTTGGGTTGCCTCCCAAACAACGCCTTAGTTAATGTCGTGGCACGACGCAAGTTCACCTTCAAACCTCGCTCTTGGGATTAGCCATAGTATCACTAGGCAAACCCCCTTGCTGTCTTAGATTTAGGTGAGACGAGATATGACCCATCTGGGTCTCCAACTGCTTGATTGAAACAGAATAGGAGGTGACGGTCTGGCTAAGTGTAGAAACATCTTCTTTCATTCCTTTCAACATTTTATCTGACCCTTCAACTTTGTTGAGGATATGTGAGAGCATATCCTCAGACCTACCACCTTCCGTATCCTTGGGCTTCTGGCGCTCATGCGGAGGCACATATCTATCCTTCTCCCCATCTTTCCAGTTTGGATTTCAGTCCCTTCATTCACGATCTCTATCCTTCCAGCCTGGGTTACCACCCTGCCTTGGGTAATTTGAGCGGTAGCCACCGCCTTGGTTAGCTAGAAAATTTACATCCTCGTTATACAAGACTTCAAACTTCATCTCCTCAAGATTAGCACACCCGACGCCCACAACGTTGACACCACGGGCACCATTCCCCATGACATTTTTGGATAAAATATACAGCTGCGTCATGATTTTGTCCATGTTCTGGTCTCTTTCATTGTCTTTTTCAATCTGCTCCTTGGATAGATTGAAGGTGAGAGGGGAGACTTGATCCTCGCGAGTGTACCACGCTCTATTCATGGTTGCCATGCCATCTAAAAGTTAGGCTGCTACTACATATGGTTGTTGCATTAATCCTACAGGCGAGAGTTGGTCAGCGACACCTTTGTTTACCGAATCTAAACTCCGGTAAAAGTATTGAAGTAGCACGTTGTTCGGCAAATCGTGTGTTGGGCAATGCAGCACCAACTTTTTGAACCTTAGCCAAGTTTCGTGCAGAGGCCCTCCTTCTAGACGTTTAAAGCTATGGATGCTATCCCTCAGTAACATCATCTTCGAAGGAGGGAAAAATTGCACTTGAAATGCGGCTACCAAATCCTCCCAAGAAGTGATCGATGGATTCACGCGGTATCTCGGCTATCCACTTGCATGCCTGTCCCATCAACGAGAAAGGGAATAGCCTCAACCGAACCAACTCCTGAGAGATGATTTTGAACGAGAATGGTCCGCACACATCTACAAAATTTCGAAGATGCTTGTGAGGATCTTCATGAGCCAGTCCGCTGAAAAGTCCCTTCAGTTGCAAGAGTTGCAACATGGTGCTCGCTATGTGAAACACTGTATTTCCCTCGGCTGGGGTAAACGGATGGCTCCTACACCTCCCATGAGATGGGGGCCATTGATATTGGGCTCTTGGACATCGTTGAGATTTCCGATGTCGTCTTGGTGGCCTACCTGGCTACCGTTGCTACCATTAACACTCATGCTTTCTGAAATATTCACACAGCAAACAAAACAAAACTAAAAATTAGGTAGGTAGACTACAACTAAGAAGAACAAAATTCCTACTAATCTAAAAGTTATAAAATAACACCACTCCTCGGCAGCGGCTCCATTTTGATGTTTGCGTAATCAAGACACAACTTCTGATGCAAGTGTCTACGATCGTACAATAGTTTAGTAACCCAACCAAGAGTTGGGATCGTCCCAAGAGAGTTGTTTTGAGAATTTATAGAAAAATTAAATTCAGTTCTAACTAGTCGTAGCTAAAGACATTAACGAGTAAAAATTTGTCCATACTAAAACTAAAACTCTGACTAGTATTTATAGTTATCACAAATTTGTACTGCAGCGGATCGTTCGGTATCATTAGTCGGAATCGCCGATCAACTCAGTGATTCGCCCTTTGGTGTAGTTCTTCGCCATCTTGCACCAGCCTTCAGCATCTTCATGCTCTGGTTCATTAGGTGGCATGGTACTGCTTCGCGGAACTGCTTCGCGGAACTGCTCGGCGATGCGCCAACTGCTCCTTGTTTCTGCCGACTTGATCCTTTTCGTCAAGGATCAGCACACTGGAACAAAAGGTGAAGTAAGACCCTTCGGCGACTCACCAAGTGGACTCGGCGATCCTCAAGTCTTCATTTCTTTGTTCTTTTCAGCCTTTTTGTTCTTTTGCAACGTAGTGTCCATGCTTTCCTTAAAACTTCAAATACCTAAAACTTAAGGGTTTTCATCAGATATTGAGATAAAATAAGAATTCGAGGACACAATTTCTATTAAAATATATCCCTGAATGAGTCTAATTTGTGGACTCATCAACGGCCCGGCTTATCACAGAAGAGCGCAGAGTTCTCACGGGGAGCCTACACACCATACCCGTCATACATCGGCTCTTTTAGCAACACAAATGCGAGTGGATGGCTCAGAGCCCAGGGACTTATAGCGAGGAGATAGTGAGGGAGTTCTATGCCTCCTATGCTGCCACACTCTGTGGTTCTATCGACAAACGGTCCAAGCCCACAGCCTAGGCCCCTCTCAGATCCACTCTAGTTCAGGGTTTTTCGATGGACATATCGCAGATCACTATCAACCAATTCCTCTATGGTCCAAGCACCACTTGGGCACTCAACACCGTAGAATTTGACTACCAGTGGGACATTGTGAGAAGTGGAGCATTCCAGTGGAATGCAGAGTAGAGGGAAGTCGTATTACTTTGGTTGGCCAGGTACATAGCTGTGGACGAAGAGTGCGCGGAGTGGGTCAGCACACCGCGCTTGGGTATTCGGAAGGCCACCCTAAATTTGGTAGACAAGTTCTTCTGGCTTTTGGTAAGGAACAGGGTATCGCCCACTAAGGCCGATCATGCGCTTACTTGGGATAGAGCGGTGATGGTTGCGGCTTTGGTAGCTGGGTTCGAGATCGACTTTGCCCGCATGGTGTTGGCAGAGAACCATGAGAGGGCGTTCAGGTCTACCACTACTTTACCCTTCCCGTGTATGATCGTCTAGTTGTGCAGGGATTCTGGGGTGCCTATCTGGCATTGTGACAAATTGTTACAAGCGATCGGAACCCTTGACATCGGCCTTATTTGGGATGTGGCCAACGTAGCTGCCCCACGACGTGGTCCACAGATTGAGGTGCCTCCATTAGGAGCAGATTTAGTAGCTTATGTGGATCAGATGCAGGGTGAGGACCCTGCCCCTCTAGCCCACATTGATGATGCCCCAGCCTCCCCATCTCAGGCCGCCAGTCAGGACCCTAGCTCATCCAAATCCACCCCATCTTTAGGAGCTGTTGTTGTGCCCTTGGCTCGAGTTCAGAAATTAGAGGCTCAGATGGCCACACTGCTTCATCATGTGAAGCCTTGGATGCAACGGTCTATCTCAGAGTTTGAGGCCAGGATGGAGAGGAGGATGGAGCACATGATGAACCTGAAGGTCCAGGCTGTTAATAAGCGCCTGGATGCCTTTGATCTGAGAGTCCTCGAGCGACTAGCCCCCATCACAGATATTTTCTCTTTTCGGACTGAGTTGGATCATTTTTGGGCCGATCTTGATGCCATCCTAGCCCCATCCATGGATGCGCCAGAGTCCGTACCTATAGCACCGGTTGATGATACGGTGTTACATGCTCGTTCTAGCGAGGACATACCGCAGTCCGAGTCCAGTCGTGCCCAAGGGAAGAGGCACCATTTCAGCCACACTTCTGATGCCACTGAGGATGCGAGGGAAAAGAAGAGGGAGCACCAGCATACTACGTATGATAGGAGAGCATCTATTGTAGACGAAGAGTTGCGCCAATAGAGGGTTCATGAGGGTGCTCTTGAAGCTTCGAGACTATTGAGGTTGTTGTTGTTGTGAGAGATGATGTGAGCACCACTGATGGTGCTGAGATGATAGATGGGAGCGTTACTGATGGCGTTACCCATGTTGATCCAACGGGCTTCAGGAAACCGGATCCACTCGCTTGTTGAGTTCTTTGGTGCATTTGGGCCACAGGTTTGCTTCACTTTCACCCTACTCTTTATTACTTATTTTTGTGTGCTTTGAGGACAATAGCACTTTATTTCATTGGGGGTGGGGTAAATGGATTATGAGTGAGAGGGTGAAGTCTGAGTAACCCAACTCATAGTCCTCTTTTGGGGTTTTCTTGTGTGTGTTCTTTTCCTCCAAGAGATTGTTTTTCTTTCTGTTGAACCGGCATGTGTTAGGATTGTATGTGTAGGATCATGAGAAAGAATAAAGCATGATGGCGTGAGCATAAAACAAGAAAATGATACACATCCAAAAGAACAATATGTGCTAAAATTTGTAGGCTAGAATGAGTTGAATGTGTTGGCTCTGAATATGACATGATAATAGCCGATGTGATACCATGACTTAAGCTAAAAACTTTAATTGGGTAATCTTATAATCTGATAATGAAACAAGGTGCCAAGAGTTTGTAAGGATAGTTGAATGTTCAGACAGTTTTGTGCCAATCTAGAACTTACCCCGTTGGTCCTGCTAGGATAATCTAGGCTAGAAGTTGGGAAGTGATCATAGGCCATTGTTCAAATTAGTCCACTTAAGCCTAAAATGATCTAGCCAAATGGTAGCATTGTTCCCTTTTGATCCAAATATTTGAGCCTAAAATTGACCATTTCTTTTGATTCACCTAACTCACATTCCCTTAAAATGTTATCTTGGCCCCGGTCCCTCCTTGGACATGTGCACCTTGACTTAGGCCAAAACCCTAAGTTGAGGGTGGCTAAGTCAAAAGTGACTTTGATCTTGGCCCTAGTCCGACATCGGACATTATGCACCTCAACTAAGGCACAATGCAAAAGTTGAGGGTGGCTATGAAAGAGGAAACCTAAGGAAAAAAGGGTATGAAAAGAGTTTTGTGTTGAAAAGAGAAAAAGAAAGAAAGAGGATGTGACTTTGTGCGAAAAGGCAAAAGAATGTGATAAGTGAAAGCGTGACAAGAAATAAAGAAAAATAAAGTGAAAAAAATGTATATAAACAAGTGTCACAAAGTCAAAAGTCGCATCCTTGGTTGAAAAGACAAGGGAAAGAAAAAGGGATGAAAAGTTGCCCAGAGTAGGTCAAGGAAGAGGTAAAAAGCCAATGTAATGTCAAGGAGGGCAGAAAGTCACTAAAAAGTACCCAAATGTACCACACCTGACCCTGAGACTACGTTACAATCTAAGAAAGTCTTATAGTGATCCTAGAAACTAGTTTGGAGAGTCTAAGCAGTAAAAATAAGGGCAAGTCTATGGTATTGAACACGAACTGTGCTTGAAGTTACTTCTGAGTGTGAGTGTTGAATGAATCCTTGTACTCAAAATCATATTCCTTGTGTGAAAAAAGGATTTCGTTTGAAGTACGGAAACTTGGTACCTTTGTGATTGTGAAAAAAGTGTATGTTGTGTATCTATTGGTCGATTTTTGTCATATTTTGATCCGCATGAGTTAGCTTGTTGAGTCTAGGAGAAACGATTTGCACTTAAAAAGAGAGTTCGGACAGAAAGCCATGTGATTGCTTGAGCTTGAATGTATGCTTATACACAAGTGTCATTTAGAGTCTTAGTGCATCGCTTGAGGACAAACAACGAGTTTAAGTTGAGGGTGATGATATACTGTGAATTTACGGTATTTTTAATACATTTCGCTTAAGAGTTGTGTGTGTCTAGATCCATTTTGTATTGGTATTAATGTGTTTTGATCTGGTTTGTAGGAAATAAGTTCGAACGTGGAGGTTAGGAGACAACTGAAGAAATATTGCAGAAATTGCCACCTACGGACCGTAGATCCAGTCACGTTCTGTAGGTGAAGGGCGTAGATTGATGGTAAGGGCTTGAAGAAATTATCAAGGAATTCTTAAATAGTGTTGAACCATGACCATGATCAACGGACCGTAGTTCGACCTACGGGCCATCCTGCACGTCCGTCAACTGAATCAAAGAAGGTGTTCGAGTAACTAATTTTTATCAAACTAAGTATGAGACCACAGAGGGGGATCAACGGACCATGGATCGAGTAACGGTCCGTGTTGTTGAGCCGTCATTCGTTACTGAGAGTTGGAGTTCCAAGCTTCTGAAAATTTGCCCAAGTCCCAAACCACGGAAGGGACCTATGGACCGTAGGTCAGACCATGGTCCGTAGGTCTGTCTCGTCAATGACAACCGCGTCTAGACACTTTATTTCCTTATTTCATTTCCTTTTTAATTAGGACATGTTTTTCTATAAATAGGGAATGTAAACCTCGTTTTTGGGGGTTAGACACTATTACTTTAGTTCTAGTTTTTGGCTTTGGAGATTAACTTGCAATTCTTGATTTCCTAAGTTCATTTTGAAAATTTTAACTTCGCAATTCAAGTTGGGCTTTTGGATTTCTTCTTCTCATTACGTAAGTTCATGAAATCCCCTTCTACAAATATGAATTGTGTTCTTACTACTATGGGTAACTAAATCCACAACTAGGGTTGTGGGAACCATGAGCGATTAACAAAGTATGAATAGTAACTAAGTAATTCTTGAATAGTGCTATTGCATGCATTGATAATTCTTTAGTTTAAAAGTCTTTTTAGCAGTTGCAAACTGTAACACCCCGACTTTCCAAAACGTCTAAATTAACTCGTATCTTCGTGGAAAGACAAGGAGGGTGAGTAATAAATTAAAAAATGATGTGGTATATCATATTTTAAGTGTTCAAGGGTTGTATCTCAAGTTTTGAAGTTAAGTAAGTGGCAAAATAAAA
>NW_006238939.1:1668405-1672428 GCF_000226075.1 Solanum tuberosum | reverse complement strand
ATGAGTTTATGGGGAACACGTACACCCTAGTTTCTCTCTCATCTTGATAACAACTAGAGTTTGAATCTTGCTCACTAATTATTCACATAATTTCAAGAATTTGTTTCACAAATCCCCCCACCCTTACTTACTTGTCTCGGAAATACGTTGACTAAACGAATATAATCGTAAGTTAAGTTTAAGTCTAAACCATATTCCTCGTGGGATCGACCCCAACCTCCAAGTTGGGTTCTTTACTTGATAACGATCGTTTATACTTCTTTAGGGAAGTGTAATTTGAGCGTATCACCATACCTTAGTTATGATTCTCCAAAGAAATTGAGTGAAAAATCCCTTGTCTCTTCAAGCCCTAGCTCCAATTTTACACTTCTTCTTCCTTGAGTTCTAGAGAGAGAAATTTTGTGTAGAAGATGAACTTCGGATGTTTTCTTTTGGATTCTTGGGAGAATGACTTAATTTGGGGAATTTTGAGTCTAAAAAGCTTATATACTTTACTAGGGAAAGAGTAAAACAATGTAGTTTCAATTTAGGGAAAATAACCGAAGACCCCTAAGATTCCCATTTAAAAGTTGCCAACCTGCCCGCTTTAGCTCGCCAAGTGGTCCCTTGGCTCGCCCAAATTTCCGGAATGCTCAACTTGGAGGCAGCTTACTAGGCGATGGGCAGGGCCTTTGGGCGATGCGCCAACAGGGTTGGCGAGCCCCGACCTACCTCGCCCAATATTCCAGTAGCTAGGCCAAGGAGGGCTGCTCAATAGGTGATGGTGGCTCACTTGGCTAATTGCCAAGTCACTTTGGCGATGGTACTTCCCATCACCAAGTGGGTCAAGGTAACCTCAATGTTTTCCTTCATCTAGTTCAATGTATGATATACCCTTGCCCCTTTTTCCTTGACGTTAACCCTCGCGTTTAGCCCTAGTTTAGCTTACAAACTTTTTGGGGTGTTACAGTCAGAGTGAGAGGTGACGAGCTCTCCTATTAATTGCTTTCTTTCTTCAACTGTGTAAGAGGTCTCTTAATCCTAACCTTCTTGTCCATAGCCTTTCTTGTATCGAGAAGAAGTGGCTATGTTACCTTTAGATTTCTTGTAACAACAATATTTAGTGTAGTGTCCTTTCATTCGGTAGTTGTAGAACCTGTCCCTTTGTCAGTTAGTTAAACCTTGGTTTGCCTCTTTTTTGGATCGCTAGATTCTTTGATGTTGATTCTTTTGATTTTCTTGGCCGTAATCTTCTCTCTTCATCCCATTTTGTAGTCTTTCGTTTGTCCAAGAGGGCATTACTAAGCTAGGAAAATAATTGTGTGCCAATTTTCTTTCATTAATTAGATAAAAAAAAATACTATGGGGCGATAGGCTTCAGTAGTCTCTCCCACCTAATACACTAGTCTTTTTTGGTTGGGCTCTCCCATTTAATAGACTAGTATTTTTGGTTGGGCTCTCCTACTCAATCTATAACAACTCTACAGTAATTTAACTTGTTAAAGTAGGTTCTTAATTTATTTTATAGGTTACCATATCAGAATTGATATGAAAAATTACATATTGTGATAGGTTAACTTAATATAATAATGCAGGTTATTGTTATACTCTCGGTGTACATAATATATATATTCTTATTAAAATGAATTTCTTTAATCAATACAATTGAAAATAGAATCTTTATAATAACCAAATAAATAACTAGATAGTCTTTGAAATATAGGCAAAAAGAGAGAAAGAATGAGTGCATTTCATAAAACATTTACAAGAAAGAGCGATGAAGTTTTAGACCAAATTAAGAAAACTAAAAGAGATAAACCTGGAATAAGGGTGTTCCTTCCATTGCCAAAAGTGTGTATGATCATTCCCCCAAACTATAAGTTCTCTTGGTGATATCATAAAACACTTCTTGTTGGTGTATATGCATTTTAATATTAAAATAAAATATTAAGTGCATAAGTTAGTGGATATAAATTGTGGTAGAAGACATTCTTGTAACTAATATTGTCATTAGTTCTTGTAACTCATATGACCATTAGTTTCTTGTAACTCATGTAACATTTATCACATTTATCTACCAAAATATTACTACCCCTCATTCTACCTATTGATTATATGGAAGACTTTTTCACCTATAAATAGTGGTGTTTCTTCCTTTGTGAAATATCTCAAGAAAGATGAGAAGTGTGAAATAATATTTTAATGTGTCGTAGTGAAAGAGAGAATTGAGAAAAAGAAAACGTTCTAAGTCTTGAACTATATTCACTATATACAAAAGAGAGTATTTATATATATATGTTGAAGGAAGATGTTCTTTTTGTGGAGCTTTGGACTCTTCATCTAATCCGGAGTTGTTTGAGTTATACGACGTTGTTGGGTTGTTGTAACCTCGAGGGGACAAGTCAAGAGTGTTATTGCTGGATCAGTATAGACTATACCGCAATGGGCTTGAATCTCTTTAAAGAGAGCAAGATAGCCGCGCCTCAGCCTAAAGATTTGTTTATTCAATTTTGTCATTTTATTTTCAACTGTAATATTTTGTATTTGTGGTATAATACACCAACACTTCTTCCCACCCTTACTAAGAAAAAAACTCAGAGAAAATAAACTCTTCAATAACAGTATCAAAAATGTATCGTATTGTATTTATAATCCGATTAACCGAAAACAAAATTGAATTTTACGAGTTTGCCTCCATCAAGGAAAATAGGAGAATCACAAAGGCCAAAAAACGTGTTATAAAAAAATCATGTCGATCTTTTTGGGTTAGTGGTGGATCTAATAGCTGATTATGAGAAAGATCAAGAACGCGGAGGGTTAGTGGTGGACCTAATAGCTGATTTAGGGAAGATTTTTGCCCTTTTATTATCAAGAATTAATTGATAGATCCGAGTTTCCTTTTGTTTGCTCCACTGAATTATTTTGAAAGGCTGCATATTTCAAATTATTTTAAAATTAACTTCAGCAGATGCGATACACATACAGACCTCTTCATAATTAACTATATTAAATACCATTGTCCACCCATATTAAATGGGCAACACTTAATCCCAACCCAAATTATCTAATATTAAATTCCAAGATTTCTGCCCTTTGATTATCAAGAAAGAATTGATAGATCTGAGTTTCCTTTTGTTTGCAACACAAAAAAATAAGTCTTTTTTGGTGTTGCAAATAAAAAGGAAACTCATATCTATCAATTGTTCCTTGATGATCAAAGGAAAAAAAATCTTCCCCCAAATTTCATCTGATTATGCAGCAAGTTTGAATCCTTTTGATAAAATTGTTGATCTTATTGCATCCGCTGGAGTTGATTTAAAATAATTTCAAATATGCACTCTTCTGACAGTCTTTCAAAATAATTCATTGGAGAAATGAACTTAGAAAAATTCATGCCAAATTTTTTATAAAAGTTTATAATTGAGAAATAGAACCAAAGTTATTTTTGTTCAAACGCTAATATATATATGATTTGAATGATCAAAAGGGAAGAGATTTTAGAAATCTATATTGTCAATAATAGTCACAAATACAGATAAGCATATAATTATGTTTTTTTATTGTAAATTTGACTAGATGCATTTTTTATTTATTTGTAGATTAAGTAAATAAAATAGTCAAACTAACTCAAACTTCATATAAGTCTATGATCAATATAATATAAAATATATATATATTAGAAGAGAGAGTTTCAAAGGCTCCTTATTGGTCATTCAATTGGCAAGTGGGGATATTTTTGTCATTCCAACTTCTCAAAGTGATAAGTATTGCATAGAAAAAATTGTACTATCAGCTTTATTATTTGGACCTTCTTAACATCTTTAGAAAAAACCCTACACTTTTCTACTAAATTACATATTATGCCTTCTATCATTGAGTATAGTGGGGTCCATTTAATTTTACAATGATAACTTTATTCAGTTCCTATATATTTCCATTTTTATTCTCTACATATTAAATTGTTTAAATTTAATATAGTTAAATAATTTAATAAACTTTTATTATTTACCATTTATATTCAAAACAAATATATATATATATATA
>NW_006238939.1:1667887-1668332 GCF_000226075.1 Solanum tuberosum | reverse complement strand
ATTAAATAACTATATAAGATTATTAATAGTCATATTTATATTTTTAAAGTATAAGATTATTAATAGTCATATTAATAAATTATTTATTAGGAGTTTATTTAAAAAAATAATTTTATTAATTATACTTTAAAAATATAAATATGACTATTAATAATCTTATATAGTTATTTAATGATATATATAATATTAAAAAATAATTTGTTTTGAATATAAAAGCTAAATAATAAAATTTTATTAAATTATTTAACTATATTAAATTTAAACAATTTAATATGTAGAGAATAAAAATGGAAATATATAGAAACTCAATAAAGTTATCATTGTATACATGTCAGTTGTAAAATTAAATGGACCCCACTATACTCAATGATAGAAGGCATAATATGTAATTTAGTAGAAAAGTGTAGGGTTTTTTCTAAAGATGTTAAGAAGGTCCAAATAATAA
>NW_006238939.1:1666981-1667197 GCF_000226075.1 Solanum tuberosum | reverse complement strand
ATGATATTGATATTAGTATTATAATAAATTAAATTTTATTATTTTTAAATTTATGATCTTAATAGTCAGTCTGTGCCACATTATAAAATGTTCCAAAGTAGATATAAGATTTACAAAAATGTCGATGCCAGCTAAAGTAATAAAATAACATCTAAGGACATGAACCTATATATGTATATATAAAGCTGAATATTGACAATTTGATGTGGCATCTCT
>NW_006238939.1:1652457-1665390 GCF_000226075.1 Solanum tuberosum | reverse complement strand
TCTTTTGTCATACTAAATACAATATGTTTTATTATAATTACATTCAATATTCAATATAGTAAACAATATGTTCTAGGAATTAAACAAAATTATCATTTCAGAAAAATAAATGTTAAATTATAATTTTATTATGATTAAGGAAAAATGAAGATATTATTTCAATATCCCATAACCACATTCAATACATTAGAAATTAATTGGATATAACTGTAAATGAATCACGATTTAAGGAAAATAAATGTTTGCAATACCATAATAATTAAGGAGAGAGTAAGATATTATTTTAATATCCTAATTCGGAACTTTTAATCTACTACTGAATTAAAAATAAAATGCATTTAATAACATGCAAAAGTTATTAGTTTAATATTTTTTTTCATTGTACTAATTCAATTCAATCAAACTTAATTTTAAAGATAAAATAACAGCTTCATTTTAATTGTTGTCAATATATTTCAAAAAATTATCGCGAAAAGGCTTTTGTTGCACCTTATTTTAATTTTCATATACTATTATTATTTTTTCTGTTATTTTTCAATGATTTATTATTTCGATTTAAAATTTAATGTTTATTCTTAAAACTCTGATGGTACAATTAAGGTGGAGTAGAATATAATAAAATGATGATTCTTCTACTAAATAAGAAGATATAACGAAATTGAAAGGGTGAATTTTTTTTTAAATGGATAGGAAATTCTATTAAGGTATCATTACATCATTATTCAATATATTTTTAATATAAATTTCATTTGCTGTTGTATTTGTTTAGTACTCCATCTGTCCCTAATTACTTGTACACTTTTAAATTTACACATTTATTAAGAAATCAATTAATGACATAGTGAGTTTATCATTTTACCCATATTAATTATGAAGTAGATGAAAAGTTCTGCAATTTTCAAAGTAATTAGTCATTTAATTGAGGGTATAATAGGTAAAAAAATATTCTTTCTTCATTTGTCAAAATGGACAAGTAATTAGAGACAACTATAAAAGGAAAAGTAAACAAGTAATTAGGGACAGAGGGAGTATTACAGTCTTATTTGACATTATGAGATATTTCTTAGACATTTAAGGAGAATGGTAGACCGAAATATATATTATATATTAAAGGATGAACTTCATGCAATGGAAGAATTTGTTATTAGCAAATATATTTTAACTTATTTGATAAAAAATATATTCTTCCTCATTTAATAGATGTAAAATTTGTAATAGATGTAAAATTTGTGAAGGTTTTTTTTTTTCACAATCTTCATATTATTAAACAAATAATAATATTACGATTAAACAACAGAGTAAATATAAAATTAATCAAAAAAATTTAATTTTAATGATCGTGCAAAGTGAAGCCAAGTTCTCTAATTTAAAACCAAAAAGTCAAATTTAAATGGGTCTACTTTAGAATTCGTAGAAATCTAGCTTCAAAAATTATGTTAAAAATGGAAACTAAAAAGTGAAATAAATTTAATTGAGAGTTATCTTTCGTCTGTCCCATTTTATGTGACACTTTTTATTTCTCAAGCATCAAATAGTTTAAGTTTGACCATAAATTTGCGTATGATATCTTCAATTTTTTTAAAATGAAATATATATATTTGTAAACTACGTAAAAATCAAAACATTATAATTCATAATAATTAATAATTCATAATAATTTAAAGATCTATGAAAAATTTAAGATGAAAGATAAACTAAAAAGAGTAAAAGGGGAGAATGGAAAGTAGAAAAAAGAATAGTTCATATTTTTGGTGGGCCTCAATGTACAATTTCTATAGCTTTTAGTCCAACTCTTTAGTGCAATGTTGGTCCTCCAAACTCCCATTTCTAAATAGGCTAGATGGTTCTTGCCCGTGCTAAGCACGGGCCCAACATTTTAAATTATGATATAATTTTATTAATTTAAATCTATCTTAAAAATATGACTGAAATAGCAATAAATATTTCTGAATAATCATAATTTATAAAGCATAGCTTCCTCATTTATTGACGAAACTACTGAGATACACTATCATTCATTTTAAATAATGTTGGTAGGAAACATTGTCAAGCTTGGTAAAAATATAGTGTGAATGGTTATTGTATGTATTACTATGCATTCATACAAAGCCAAGCAAATCATCAATGTAATTTTCCAAATCAATCACAATAAATTAAGTGACAATTTTTTTTTGGCAAAATCAATAGTTGATATTTTTATTGTCTCCTCCATCGAATAAATCAATATCCTCACTAGAAGGAAAAAAACCCACATAAGAACAGAGAAGAGGAACAAATAGAAATGTTGACACGGGTAATATATTAATGAAGAGTTTTATATGGTTGCATTGTTTTTGTTTGTTCAGTAAAAGTGCATTTAATAGTGAGACTCAAAACTGCTATTGCCGACTTTGGTCCCATCATTCCCTTTTCTGGATAATTAAAAATCCCCTCTTTTGCTCTTTCAATCTCTGTTTTCTTTTCGTTCTAAAAAAAAACAATAAAGCTTGTATACTAATGCTCTTATAAGCTTCTTTTTCTCATAAAAGATAATATACACCTCCCTGTTATCTCTTTATAGTACCTTGTGAGGTTACATTTTTATAATTTGGCAGTTGATCTAATGTGAAGAGGGACTTGCATGCAGCCTCAGTGTATTCATTACCTTACCACTTGTTGTTGATCTTTCGATGCGTGTTATAAAGGAATATTCTTTTAATGGAACATCTACTTTAACTTTTAAATCTAGAGATGAGAGAAGATCTAACTTTTTGTTCAATTGCAAGAGAACAATAACAATAACATAAAAGGAATCTGTTTTAATCATTTTCTATCGGATGTAGTATGATTTAGATCAACCACAAAGACAGGAATGGTGTCCCACCTTTCAAGAATCTCTTGATCGGTTACATTTTGCGGAGACTTCTCTCCTTTTGACTGCTCAATAAAAGCTAGCAACATCTGTATACTAACAATCTCATCATCCTTCTATGCCAAAACAATCAATAAACCGGAGAAATAACGTCATTTGCATATCTAAGAAGAAGCTGAAAAGAAATTGTCTCTCATAGCCTATTAAAAAAGTAAGGAAAACGGCAATCCTAAAGAATCTCGTACTGCAACCATGCAATAGGACGGTGTCTTTTTGATAAATACTACACAAGTGATTATACAGATAACATTCCGGAAGAAATTTGCTAATAAGAGCACAATAACGTGTAGTACAAATATATGCTACCAACATTATCAGGTTAAAATCTTGATTACAAAAGAAAATGATTTCTCAGAATTCCTCATTACATGAAATTTATCCACTTAACAATCAGCTACATTAATGGCATCCCCAAAACATCAAGACCATACTTTATTCAGATGTGCATCCGATTTTAAAATTACAAAAGTCTAACATCATCAATTATGACAAAAGTTTCTGCCTCATATACATTTCCTTTTCCTGTGCCCCATCCCTTTAAGTCAAAATTGCACAAAGTGTGTGATAAATGCACATAAATAAAATCTAACGAACCTGTTTAGCCTTACACATAGACTAATAGTTCAAGAAAACCTAAGAAAGTGGTCTAGGGGAAGGATGTTAAGAGCAAGAATTTAATAAATAAATGACATTTCCTATTTGTTCTTTTAACTCTCGATTGTTGCACCTTCTGTCGGTTCTGTTTAGTTATAAGCGAAGTATCAACGACATTAAAAGAGTCAAGCAGATTCCGCAATTGTACAAAGTCTCTATTCTTTGGCTTTGTGTAAGTAAACCGTCCACTTCCCTTAGGGATCTAAGGAGTTAAACAACAAAAAGAATGGCGACAGTTATTGCATAAGTTTTGACTACAAAAGAAAATAATTATAGGATAGATACATAAATAGTGAAATATATCTATTGTTATACATGATATCTTAAGTTAAGAAATTTTCTTTATAATTCAATACCCAATTATTTCTTTAAGAGTGAATGCAGATGACTGTCAAAATTGAGAATTTTCAACATTAAAGATAAATTTTGGAAACGGAAGTTTGAAATTTAGTATAAGTACCAGTAGTGATTTGTTGGAGAAGAGGCAAGCCATTTATCGGCGAGGGAGCAGTAAGGATAGTCAATGGTTAAGAGAAGTTGTTGCATCTATTTCTTTTATCAGAATTTATTCCAATTCCAAGAGCTCGGAGTCGAGAAAAACGGGAAGAAAGCCTAAGCGAGCGAGACAAGAAGGAATGTTGTGAGCCATGTGAGCTCTAAATTACTTGAGAAAATAACAAAGGAAAATACTCTAGGATAAACAGTGTACAACTCATCTGAGAAGAACAATTAGGTTATCAGATGTACCTTAGTCTACAACTTAAATTGCAAGTTCACAAATTAACAAAAGTTATATCAGAATATTAGTTGAAAATTTTGTACACAAACATAGGTGAGTAGATTTGAACAGAAGACCACTTTGAGTTTCATGCATGTACAATTGATTTGTGTATTGAAATTTACCAATTCTTTTGCAGAATAATACCAAATGTATAATAGAGGCATGATAAATAAAGATATCAATCAAGCAGAGAAATTTTAATACCTTAATTTGTTGTTGTTAAAATATTTTATGGGCGTCAAGTTGAGTATTTTTCGTTCAGTGCTCGTTCCCTATCTAAGAGCACATTGATAGAACTGCCCACTGGACTAAAGGATGTAGGAATTGGAGCATATCCAAGAGACCTGCAAGATACCTGATTTCCTTTCATTGACATATTTATCTCAATAGTCAAGAGAATAAAGTGGTGGATGTTGTAGAAATATCAATCCAAACCTAAACTATGATTTTTGTGTGGCAGAACATTCATAAGGCGATAAGGGTCCATGAATATAACCAGTGAAGTGCTAAATTTCTATCACATCAACCGTGCATATCCAATCTGACAGAGAAAGGCCTAACTTGAGCTCTCTGTTACCTTTAATTATTAAAGAACCATCTAGAGAATCTCATTAAACAAATAGATGAATGTGAACAGAGCAACAAAGAAAAACACCTCTGGGAAAAATTAACATGAACAAAACAAAAACACTCAATTTCTATAATTTAGCAGCTTGACATGGACTCATGAAAATGTGTGCCCTTTTTTAAAGCCACAAAAAGGTAAATAGGCGCAAAACTGAAAACAAAAAATGAAATGGCTAAATTTACTTTAACCCCATTCAGATTGCAGAAATATGATATGTATATTTTCTTGAATAGGAATAGCATACATGATATACTGATATGAAGAATCTGAATAACATGAGATGACAAAGAGCAAGCACTTACTCAATGCAGCATCATCATGGTCTTTGAAGGTTTTCTCAAAATCGGTGCAATGTGAATCCTACAAGTGTTTAATCAAGTGCCCATTCAGAGGTGTATCGATTTCAATGGTCAAACCATCTCATTTTCTTTGATATAGCCAAAACATAAATTCCAACAATATTTGAGATAGAAACTGCACACAACCAAAGCACAAAAGATTGAGGAAGAAAATGGAGAAACTGGGCAAAGAGAAAAACAGAAAAATAGAGAGAAAAGGAATGACACCATTGACATATCTGAATGTATTTCTTGAATTTCCTTTTGAATTTTTGAATCAGTCTTGGATTGCCTTGTTTTCATTCTAGATTAGGATCAGTGCTCGTTATGCTGCTCTAAAAATACTTATCTATTTCATACCTCTTCTCCATGTATGCATGCAAACATGTGTCAATGAGTACAAAGTTGTAATCCTTAGTAATATTATGTAAATAGCTTGAGTGATTGCAGAGAACAAGTTAATTAATTTGATGGTGGCCATTTATTTTTCATTGGTAATTTCATCAAACACATTGGTTGCATCAAGATTCAAGGCAATTTCCTTGTTACCATTTCTTTTTATTTCGGTACGTTAGCAGTTAGGGTACTGACAGAGAATTTTGAAAGAGACATACATCTTATATTAACAAATTAAATAAGTAAAGTAGTGATCGTCTGATTGAGTTGGGGAAAAAAATGAAGGAAAAGGAAAAATAACTATCAAAATCAAATATCCTCAAGGAAGTTCTTCTCTTAACCCAAAATTTCAATTTTAGTTTTTTCTTTAACACAGTGTCTTTGTAGACAGAGAATTGCCACCATAGTACATCACACACTGAGGAAATTCGAGAAGAAGATAGGGAAAAAGAAGAAGACATGAATAAAACTATACCTTAAATGGTAAGAAATTATTGAAAGTTTTGAAAATCTTCTGATCTAGATCATCCGTGCAGAGGTAAATTGAGCTCCTTGGGGAGGAAGATCAATCAACACTTAACGTCTTAGGAACTGAGATCAAATAGTCGATTTAACCTTCAAATAATTGAATAATGTGAGAACATAACTTTCATTACTTCTCTATACATCCACCTGTTATAGTGTTCTTTTTTAAGGCTCCTTATGTAGTCTGGTAGAAAGTGTGTCAGATCTGATTAGACCCAATATCCCTCAAACAATCATAGCATTTAAACTAAACAAATAAGAAAATGTAAAAATCATTCCACATTAGCAAAATTGGGATTTACCATGAAACATGTCACAGTAATGAGAGCTCAATGAATACAGTGTTGTAGTCCAGTATGATATATCTTCATAACAAATAGCTTTTATCTCTTGAGATACATTCTCTTCGTGATAAACATGTCTTTTTTGTTTACCAATGAATCCTATCAAACTGTTCAAGGAAATAAAAGCAAAAAAAAACCAATCAGACAATAGCACAAAATTAATCCACAAAAGTTTTGAGCTCTCTACCTTAGTAATCTCCAAATCTATGAAAATCAGCACATGTCAAAACATACATGTTTCAAACTAAATTATCAAATGGGAATAAAATATACACCAACAACCTCATCAATTCTCGTGTACAACTTCAAAAGTTCACTAAAAATAGTGATGAGTGTTAATGTGAAAATTAAGAAATAACAGTAAAAGAAAATAAGCAACAAAAGCTCAACACAGATAAACCCAACAACAAAGAGAGCAAAAACTTGTAAATGTCACCACAACTATATAACTTTCTTAATAAAGAAGATATTAAAAGAACGAATAAAAATTATCTTACCTTCTACTCTTTCTTCTGCTTGTGTCTTCACTCATCTCCAAGAGAACGGGAGAAGTCCTGGGGCCTTAATTGATTGAGTATTGTGACCGAAAGTTTTGTTCACCTCATCTTCATTTACTTTTGATTGTATTGTTTGTAATAAAAAAATAAAAACTTTAAGAGGTAGGTCATCTCTGTCATATCCTTCAGCTAGAACTATAAGCAATCACCCTTGATAGGAAGAGCGAAGCAACCAAAAGAAAATTACATATGTTCCTGCAATGCTAGCATTTAAGCTTAGTAAAAAGCAAGCAATTAAAATTTAATTAATTGGCTGATCCCAAAATGAATTGAAAGTTGAAATTTAAAACATAAAACCTTGAACTGATATGGCCATTTAGATATCAAAAAGCATCTACGTGGAAAATATTAATATGTAAATGAACTGCTTATTCCGATACATCATGAACTAAATATAAAAAAACTGTAGATACAAGATTACTCGAACCACAAAAGTTTAAGAAACAAAATTTTAAAAGCTTGATATTGTTATCGCTTGCATAAAACACTTTTCTTCTCACATATTCCTTTTCATTAATTATTGGGATGTATATTATTGGGATGTATCACAATTTATATAACTCTCCTAGAAAGCATTTCATGTTTTGACTGCCAAAAATTGGTCATTTTGTATTACAGTTAACTAAATGGATGTGAAAAATTTAATGGATCGTCTTTTAGGAGGAAATATACCAAAAATCAGATCAAGCCAATTAATCTGAAAGTTCACAACGTGATAGATAAGCTTAACCTTCGTTAATAAAAAGTGGATACTCTTACCGTTATACAAACGGCTCACATATACCCCTACCGTTACAAAATGAGCTCACATATACCCTTAATTTAACGGAAGTGAAAAAAATAGTTTTAAATTTATATTTTTGACTTTTAAATTAAAAAAAATCATGTAGGGATATATATGATCCTTGTAGCAAATTTCAAGGTATATTTTAATCTTTTTTATACATAAATTATTTTTTGAAGTCTTTGATTATCATCTAATTTTACATCCATTAGCATGTACCTCTCTCTTTACCAATTCCGAAAAGTAAATTTGATGAGCGTTGTGAAGTCACAAAGTGGACACCATGTGAATACTCTCATTTTCATACTCGCGGAGACAAAGTGAAATGGTTCAAGTTGCACCTGTTTTCAGTACAAAAAAGAATTAGAAAGAAGAAAAGATTTCAACGACATAAGAAAATAATCCATTGAGAATAGCAAAGGAGTGTCGCCTATCTCCATAGTACCAGAAAGCGAAAAATTAAGAGCACATTGATAGAACTGCCCACTGGACTAAAGGATGTAGGAATTGGAGCATATCCAAGAGACCTGCAAGATACCTGATTTCCTTTCATTGACATATTTCTGTCAATAGTCAAGAGAATAAAGTAGTGGATGTTGTAGAAATATCACTCCAAACCTAAACTATGATTTTTGTGCGGCAGAACATTAATAAGGCGATAAGGGTACATGAATATAACCAGTGAAGTGCTAAATTTCTATCATATCAACTGTGCATATCCAATCTGACAGAGAAAGGCCTCTTACAAAGGCAATATTATGTTTACCATTGCATCAAGTGGCATATAAGAGTTGTTAAGAAAATGAAATCTAGAATGTTACAGTTATTCTACCATAATGGCTAAGAGTAAGAGATCTTTTAGCATAGTTGTTATGATAGGCACTGCTGTTTGATCAAAACCAAAAAGTGCATAGATCAAATTTTTCTTTGAAGACCTAAAGGCGTAAATGTATAATCCTCAATTGTATTTTCTTTAGAGAAATAAAGTGTTTGCTAAAATTAGAAGTTAAATGAGGAAAGATCAAAAGTGAAGCATCAATTTCAATTTTCAGTCAATTAGCAGTTGCTTTTGAAAAATTTGTTTATACATATTCTTCTTTAGGCTTGAGTTTAAGGCATACATTTGAAATATATATTTTTAACACAAATATAAACGATAGAAGTGAGGTTGCCTGATGACAACATACATTTTGAGTTGTTGACTGATGGAGCAAAATATTTTGAACAACCTGCTGCAAAAGAAAGACAACAAATTTTTGTTAGGGATTTCCACGTATATGATCAAACATGTTGGATGGGTATACTGCGGAACCACTAAAAGTTATTTATACAAATTATATGTATGAAAAGTCGTAGTCCAATTTTAGTGGAGAGATTACAAAGCATATGTACCAAAAGTGTAGTTCAATTTTAATGGAGAGAATAACAACGTCTTGAAATATCCGATCTTTCATAATTTGAGGATTTGAGCTTTAAATTTATACAGGATTCATTGTCAACGAAGGTCCAGTTGCACAGGAAAGCAAATTAAAATACAATGTAGTTAGGAGAAAATAAAGTGAAAGAGGAGAATAGAAAGCAATGAATTCTAAAGCACAATGAAATGAAGAAAGTAATAGCTGAAAATTGGAGAACTGAATTAGGAAAATAAACTGAAAATTCGAAAGGGAAGTGCAGCATAAGAGCTAAATATAAAGGGAATAATTTAGTGAATGTGTAAAAAGGTCTGCTAAATTCTATGTGGGTAGTTGGACTCAAATGTTTGTCCCCAAGTTCAACTATTTCCTCTTCTTCGCCTTTTAACCCCAAAATAGGTAGAAGCACCAAAACCAAGACTATTGAAAAACAAAACTTTTAGATGCACTATGTGCATCAAGGATCCAAAGTCATCTACTACCTATTTATTTCTATTTGCGAACATGCATGAACAAATTAGATACAATTGTTGAATTGACATAAGAAGGGAGCTGATCAATTTCTCTTTAATTGCATTTCCAAGCTTTGAATCAGCAACTACCAAAGTTTCCCCATCACAGTGTGCTTTCAAGAACTTGCGCAGTCCTTTGTTGGGGTTGCTATTTATCAACAACATAGCTTCTGACAGAGCTTCTGAGGTGTTCTCAACGTCAAACTTGGAGAAAGATTTTAGCTTCAGAACCTGTTTTTGTACCAACCAGTCAAGTAAATAAATGAAGAACGTAAACATAAAGTTGAAAACTATAGAGAGTTGATATCCTCACCATCAACTAAGCACAATATATGTCCAAATTTTCAAACATGCTACACCAAGATTTCTACTTCTATATTACGACGATTTACTCATCAAATGATTTTCCCAAAAAAATTACCTTTCTGGCGGAATCAGTTGAGAAAAATCAGGGGAAAGGGGAAAGAAAATCTTACCACAACTAAAGAACACAACAACAGTGAAAACAAAGTTGAAGGCGAAACAGAGATTCAAATCTATAATCAGAATCCGGGAAAGAGCAAAGTGAAAATAGATTTGGAGCATATTGTAGATTCTACTGTGTAAAGAATGAAGACAAAGAAAGTGGATATACATAACAGAGGAAAAGGTTATTTACAGATTTACCCAAAATTAACATTAGAATTACCTTTTTGCCCTTGTTCGTCCCTCTCAACTTTCACTTGTATATAAGGGTAATAAAATAATTTAATAAATAAATATAAAGATAATAAAGAAGATAAAGATTGGGATAAAGAAGATAAAGATTGGCTGGCTAAGTCAAGACACGTGTGACCAAATAGAGTACAGATGTCTCTATTACAATGAATTGACCAAAAGTAATCTTGACAATACCAAAAATGTCCTTATTTGTCTCATCACATTTTCAGCACAAGGTACAATTATTTTAAGCTATGTTAGTTCCTTTAGAAGTGGCACTTCTAAATAAGCACAAGGTACAATTATTTGAAGCTATGTTAGTCCTTTAAAAGTGCCACTTCTAAATAAGGGTAATAATATATCATATATATATATATATATATATATATAAAAAAATATATCCTAGGTGTGAATTATGGTAGAATTCATAAAATAGCAAATTACGAAAAATGAGATAATTAGATACTAAATTAGTGAAATTTGTGTTGTTTGCTTATATAATAATGTAATGGTTTACAATAAGCTTAATACATGGTTTACTATAAGCTTATATAATAATGCAACTGTGATTTGATTCTTTTTCCAATCTTGTAATTTATGAATAATATTTTTTCTTCTTCTCTCATGTGTATCAGGTCTTAATCTTTTGATCAATGATCAAAACAACTCAATCTGCATCTCAGCTAACTTTCTATACAATGTATCACATTTTGTTATTATGTAAAATAAGTGTACATAACTATCTTGTAAAACTTAGTTCCTTAAAATATCAACAAACGATTAATATGCAAGGTTATCTTATGCTACATACTTGTAATCCAACTTTTAATTGATATCAAGTTATGATATTTATTATCGAAATCATTTCCTCATTTCAAAAGAAAAAAAAAACTTATTTTCTACAGGAAGTATGTTGCAAAAATTTTAGCTCATCAAATATAGAAAATTAACATTTTACAGAACACACCGATAGATTCATCAATTTTTTTTCTCCAATTTCATGTAAAAACAAATTTAACAAAAAAAAAAGAAATATTACATAATAATATTGGGCCCGTGCTGGCACGGGCCATTACTTTCTAGTAAAAATAAGAAGTATGATAAAATAAATTATATTTTGGTGTATAAATCTGTGATTGGACTAAAAGTCTCCTAGAAATCGTTGGACATGTCACATAAGTAAATGAATTGTCTTTAAGTTCTCAAATAATGTGTATCATTTATATAGATTTTTTCCCTTCCATTGTGCCTTACTTTAACTAGGTCTGTAGGTCTTTCAATACAACTTTCTTATGATTTTAGGACTTCCATGTGTCCTTATAACATCTCCTGGCGGAGTCAGAAATTTGAACCTGCTCTTCTTAAAAGTGAAAACGAAGGGTGTCTAAGTGCTAAAGTGAACCTGCTCTTCTTAAAAAGGGTGTCCAAGTGCTAAAGTGAACCTGTTTTTCTTAAAAAGTGAATTTTTTTTGCTAATAGTGAGATTCGAACACTTTAAGTTTGTATATCTATACGCTTTCAAGGCGCCTCAAACCACTAGGCTACATCATATTGTTGTGTCAAGGGTGTCCAAAATATTTTATTTAGCCACTTTATTTATCATTTTACTTGTATATATGGTATAATTTTTCGACTAAGGGTGTCCAATATATAAGGGTGGCTACGCCACTGCCATTCACTATGGATTCATACGACTAACACTTAATATTAGGAATAACACACAAATAGGACCCTTAACTTGGCTTCAAATTTTAACTTTGACCTAAAACTTTCAAAGTACACAAAGAGGCACTTTAACTATCCAACTCTTAAATAAAAAAACACTCGAATATTGCAGCCCAACATGGATTAGTGAGCCACTCAATGGCTGCCAACTAATTAAATAATTTACACATAGATATTAGAATTAATTAATACAAGGGTATAGGGTGAAAGACTTCCATTTTACCTTGCTTCTCTCTCAAAATCGTGAAACCCTAGCTGGGGAGTTAAAACCAAAATCGTGAATTAAGGGGAAAATCATTCAATATTTGGGCTAAAAGTTCATATACTCTTATGTGTATCTCTTCTCTTTCTCAGGTAAGTTTAATTAGCACTTTTGAAAGTTTATTTTTGATATAGAAGGTAGAATGTTTTCTAAAATATGGATTGTTTGCTGACCAACGACCTAGATTGTTTGTAGACCAAGATATCTTCATTATAGCTTTTCTTTCATAATGACAAAAAAATTAGAAGCCATTTACACTAAAAATGAGCAGAAATCTTGTTAAAGAGGAAAAACAACGCTTGATTTGAAAGAAGAGGGAAAATGGGATTTTGATTAGAAAATATAAAGATATATATATATAAATAAAAGGTGTGGGGGGGGGGGGGGTTAATTAAGAGTATA
>NW_006238939.1:1640908-1652339 GCF_000226075.1 Solanum tuberosum | reverse complement strand
GAAAAAAAAAGGGGGGGGGGGGGGGGGGATTAATTAAGAGTATAATTGTCATTTTAGCATATATTTTTTACTGTTGTGGGCCTGAAAATTTACTCCTGACGCG
Organism: Solanum tuberosum; assembly: GCF_000226075.1. NCBI lineage: Eukaryota > Viridiplantae > Streptophyta > Magnoliopsida > Solanales > Solanaceae > Solanum > Solanum tuberosum. Next base: position 1,652,236 of record NW_006238939.1, on the reverse strand, counting down.
CATAGATTTAGTGTATATAACGTGTTTTTCCAGGTGAGCTTTGAGTGTTTTTTTATTGAAGAGTAGGATAGTTAAAGTTACTCTTTGTGCACTTTAAAAGTTTAAGGTCAAAATTAAAATTTGAAGCCAAGTTAATGCATGATTCTATTTATGTGTTATGCCATTAATTTATGATTTTACCATGATAAATTAATCGTTTTGGTGTAAACATCATATGTGAATAAGATTTTACCAAACTCAGTAAGTATCTAGATGTAAATGTAAAACATGGCCAGACCTTCTCATTTGTTTTACTTTTACCATGTGCTCGATTTTTTCTTTAACTATTTCAGCATCAATTCCAATAGTATTTAGATCTTTTGAAACAACTTCTTTCCACGTGATCTTAGGTCCACATACCTCATTTCCTTTTAACACATTTACTCACCATGGTTTCACATGTATATAGGTCGGTGCATCTAAAATCAAATGAGAAAATAACCACCATCTCATTTGTTTTACTTTTCTGGGTTTATTTATACAATAATGTAAACATTGTTCTATTCATAGTACATACCAAGGAAAATACTTGTTGAAACATAAGCTATGATAGGATAATTGTACAATCTTTCTTCATTCTAGCCTAAACTCCATTCCTTGAAAAAGGAGGCCACCTTTTCCATGAAGTCGCATCATCTCCATCAGTCGTGCTTCAACATCTCCTTTGTCTCATGTATTGTTGGAAAAAAAATCTCATTTCTATTTCTATCCATCCTTCGATTCTTTTTTCATGTGCGTTTGCGTCTCATTTTAATATATTCACAATCTTTGGTTTTAGTCCATTAAAATAAATTGACACTTATTGATATAAACTATTCAATTTTTCATTTTGCATTTAAATAATTATCATATGAATTTAGATTTGCACTGCTTAAAGCATAATATAGTGAGTTTTAGTGCTTTCGATTGAACACGACTCAATTCCTAGATTTCAACTCTAATTAAAACTTGAGACCTAGGGTCAAAAGTAACGTGAACTTTACCAACATACCACATCAACGGTTAGGGATGAATTTAGAATAGAGGAACCCAATAGTTTTGATTCAAATATCATATTTGTCTTAAGAAATTCATCTAATATGAATACATTATTAATTTTGAACCTGGGTAACTCAAAAACACTAAAACCCCGAACACATAAGCTCAACATCTTACATTGTGTCTCGGTGTGTGATTGTGTTTTAGGCCCCATTCCATATCATAAAGCATATTTGACCAAGCATATTTGTGGCATATTAAACTAGAGTGCAGGGATAACAAAGTTTTAAAAAAAGTTTAGAGTGCACTAGAATGCATACCAGTTTACCTCCATTAATTAGAACACGGGAATCAAATTGACTAAAGTAAAACTCCTTTTTAGAGGAGCAAACTCACGAGGAGACATAACTCAAGATAATTTCTTCATAATAGTGCTTCAACATCTTCGTCTTCTCCTGTATCATTGAAAAAAGAGTTTCCCATTTTTAGTTTCATTGATCCATCACACCTCTTATCAAAGGTAGTATTGCTCTAGGTCCTCATTCTGAAAATGGACAACTTTAGCTTGTTTCTCTGTGTAATACCTCGGACATTAAGAAATGGCTAAAAAGGGCAAAAAACCAAGTCCACAAATCCAAAATGGACCATGGACCCTTCACGATACCTTAGACGGCCCGTTTACGGGTCCACGACTCGTCTTTGGAATCGTGAAGGACTGTCCAAGGCTTCCAAGGTGAAGTTCACCTAGATGAGACCCTAGACGGCTTGTGGTGGCTTGTACAGTCTGTTTAGGGGTCCGTACAAGTCACCTATCTGTTTTTGAGTTTTGGGTCAACTTCAAACGATCATATCTCTCAACACAAAATAAATTAGGTGGCTCATGACCTATCAAAATAAAGGTCATTGAGTCCTATTGCAACGCCTCCAAGTTTTCCTAACTTCAAGTTTGGTATAAAACGTAATGTCCGTTTTAGTGAAGCCTTATTGGGCAACTTGACGACCCACTTGACGGCCCGTCAAGAGTTTCACGGACCATGAAGCTACATATGGTGCGTGAAACCTCCTGTTTGAGGCACGTTTTAAGTTTTTTAAAAGTTGGGATCATTTTGGTCTTTCCCCTATGCGTTCGGTACTTAAACTACGTCATTTTAAACTCGATTCTAAGCCTAAACCACGATGTTTTACACCTTATGAAGGGCTTAGAAAGTGTTAATCAGTTCTTTTACGTTCATTAACACTTCAAGAAATTAGAAAAAGGTTCCAAGAGGAGAAAAGTTAGGGTTCAAGCGTTCTTCAAGTTTCTTCGATTTTGCCAAAGAACTTCATTCTTCAAGGTATGTACGGCTATCATAGTGTTGGACTAGTTCGGCCTCACACCCTACATCTGCTTTCAAATCAGTAAAAGAGTAATCTAGGAAGCTATCCTTAGTTTTCAGTATTCTTCAGATGAGTTGATTTTGAGTTTTGAATCCTTGAGTTATTGATTATTGAATTCATATTCCAAATCATTGAATTGTCATACAATGTGAATTTTGATTATTGAGTTGATTGTTCATGACTATTTTTCAACATGAACCCTATTTGAGTATTCAATGAATTCTTATTGAGAATCTTTTAAGCAAAACATTATTGTTTGAACTGAGTTTTGAGGAAGTAAAGAGCAGCTTCAGAAAGAGTACAAGGGAACTAAGTATTTCACAAATGTTTCATTTTTACATGAAGAAAAAGAGTAGACTGTTTTTGAGAAAAGTTAAAAGAGTTTTCATAAAGATTAAGTACAGAGCACTTACCTCTTAAAGAGTCCCCTTTTGAGTTATTATCTCAACCCATAATGTATTTTTACATTAAGCAAAGAAAAACCTTATTTTCTAAAAAAATTATGAGTTTCAAAGACAGTCATGTTTGAGCAATTATCTCAAACAAGAGAAAGAGTAATGTTTTTATACATTTGAGCAACAGTATATACTATTGGAAGTAGTATTGAGCACCGATATGAGAGAGAGTTCAGACAACTCACAGCCCTCATAAACCATATCTTGCCAACATGGATACAAGATCATACTTTTTAGATGAATCTTTAATGCCTTCGGGCAGAGCTTAGTGGATCCACTTAGTTGAGGTGTTCTATGTCCCGACACGATATAGGACAATTCGGGCAGCGTGGACAAGACGATGTATCATCACTTAGCTCATAGTGATGGTTGTTAGTTAGAGAATCTCCCAATAGAGTCCCTAGAGTTAAAGTGTACTTTTATATATCACTTATAATGTTAAAGTTAGAGAATGAGAAGGTATTCTATAAGTTAAATGGTTTCATTCATTTAATTATTTACATTTAGTTGAGTTTATGTTATACCTATTGTAGTCTTTTCATTCAGTTATTTCACCTAGGCTATTTAACATACTCGTACATTTAAATGTATTGAAGTCATTCGACCTCCATCTTTTATGATGCAAATACAGGGATTCAGGATCATCACCAGGCATTTCGTTGAGATTACTTTGTGCTTTAGATAGCTTTGGTGAGCCTCCTTGCTTTCAAGAGGATTTCACATTCATTTTATGTTATAGTTGAGTTGTCGTGGGTCTTCTCCCAACATCTATCCTAGTATTAAAGGATTCATAGATAGTTAGAGTTGAGGAGTTTCTCAGTACTTTCTTTTTCTTTAAAGACTGTTTTGCAAATTATTATTATTACTATAATTATTGCATATGAATATTTTCAAACATTGTAGTTGAGTTTATCCTGAGATAAATTTATGTTTTAAAGCTTCTTTATTCTTGAGTAAGTCTTTGCTAAATAGTCAGTTTGGCTAAGGATTTACTTAGGGATCTGAAATGGTTCTCGAGTGTCAGTCACGTCCAGGCTGTAGGGTCAGGCGTGACAAACTTGGTATCAGAGCACATCATTCAAGAGTACTAGGGTATCTATGAAGTCGTGTGTCTATAATGTCCTTCTTATAGGTGCGAAGTGTGCCACATCTGTAATTAGAAAGCTACGACATTTAGGAATATTTCACTTTCTTCTTACTCTTGTTCGTATGATAAACTATAAGAGTTTCTTCTAACTATTCGTTAAGCGTGGCTATGTTTGAGGATACTCTCTTCAGGCACTTCTTTCCTTGAGAGCTAAGGGAAGTTAAAGTGAGAGAGTTCCTGAATCTAAAACAAGAAGCGATGACTGTGAAGGAGTATAGTATCAAGTTTACTCAGCTATCCCTCTATGCACTAGAGATGGTGGCGGATATGAAGGGTAAGATGATTTTGTTCGTGTTTGGGCTATCCCGCCTATCCATCAAAGAAGGTAAGACAGCTATATTAATAGGGAACATGGCCATAACTGAACTCCTGATTCATATGCAACAGGATGAGGAGGATAAGTTAAAGGATAGAGATAATTTTTACAACAAGATGGATAGGCCAAAAAATAATGAGACTGGCCAACAAAAGGCCGGGAATAGGAATGATCTTTTCAGTAGAGGTCATCTGGGCCTGCTCCATCTTCAGCTAGTGTACCTGCACCAAGAAATAGGAATGATCACAGGAATAAGAGTTTTTAGAAGTTCAGAGCTCGGGGTACTCAGTTTAGTCTCAAGGTAGTGTGACACAGGGATTTCGAAGCCCACCTTATTCTAAGTGTGGTAGGACCCATCCAGAAGAATGTTGTGATGGCTTCAATGGTTGTTTCAAGTATGGTCAAATAGGTCATTTCATGAGAAAATTCCCTAAGAACAAGCAAGGTAATGAGGGCAATAAAATTCAATATTCTTCAACAGCTTCAGCATATAGAAATACCCAGAGAGGAGCTACTTCAGGTATAGGGGAGGTATGAACCGTCTATATGTTAAAGATGTCATGTCGTAATTTTTACTATTTTTAGAATTTTTACTTTTTGAAATGTTCTAGTATAAGATAATTTAAGAATATACTTAGAAAAAGAGTCGCCACTTAATTTTTTAAATAAATTAAGATAACTTAATTTTAAAAAAACTCTAACAAATTAAGTCTTTATAAATTTAGAGAAAATGGGTAAAAGATTCTCATTTACGCTTCAAGAAGATTTTTAAAGCATTTGAAACACTCGCTAACCCACGATTATCCTACGACTTGATCAAAAAAATTTTTGACAAACTTTGAGAAAATACTTAATAAAGTAGATAAGACGAATAAAAATCACTTGAAAAGAAATTAACTTAAAGCACTTAAAATAACTTAGCAATTTATAAGAATGTACACCTTATTATAAAATGATCAGGTAAAGAGATAATTAAATCATTTAAGTGATTGACCTATGACTTGACTAAAATTAGATTATCTTTAAAAAAATAATTACTCAAAGGAAATAATGATTATTTGAAAACGATTTAACTTAAACACTTTGAAATAAATTAGAAAGGAAAGTGAACTTTTTTTTAAAAAAAACAACCAAATAAAGAAAGCTAATTAAATAAGATTATTTAAATGAAATAAATTATCATAATCCAAAGTGGTTCATTTTTAGGGGATTAAATTAAATTAACCAAAAACAAATAAAGTTAAGAGTTAATATTAATCCAAAGCTAAGACATAGAGTAATAGGATAGAATATAGAATAACTTACAAAAATGACTATAGTTGTAGGGTTATTGAAGTTCAATAGCTATAAGTATGTTATTTACCAAAAATGACTATAGTTTATGTCTATATCTAGCTGTATTTTTTTTAAAAAATTATTTATACAATAATACATTTATAATTATAATGCACTAACTAAGATATTTTTAGATATGTTAAACAACTAAAATCACTCCTAAAAATCTGCCAGTTTGAATATGTACTCTAACAGTTTAACATTGTTTATTTTGAAAATTCAAAAAATTAAAATCGAAGATGAAAAAAATTGTACAAAAAAAAAATGAAAAACAAGAATACTTGTATGTTGAAAAAATATATCTCAATATTATTATTATACATATAAAGGAAATGTAGATGAAAATAGTATGGAAAGAGAAAACATTGAAAAGGGTAAACATGGAAACCACACCGTAAAACATGCCTTACATAATTGATTAGGCGTGTACTAATTACTCTGCTATTTAATATTTGTTAATATACATATAAAATTGGAAAGAAATGATTATTCATGTGTAATTGATTAGCTTTGCTATTTAATATTTAACTATATCCATATAATATAAAATAAGTAAATTATAGCTATTTATCTTAAATATATATTGATGTTTGCTATATCTTGTAGTTTTTCCTAGAATATACAATCAAGAAATGAACTTGGGCTTCCAAAGCCCAAATTCCCTGCAATTTATTTTGATTTCTTTTTGGACTTCTGCATTTTGGGCTAAAGGCCCATTTTTGTAACTGAAATTCTGTGTATACACCAAGTGTATATTGTTACATACGGATTGTGTCTTGGCCCATTTTCCTATATATTAAATCGTATACCAAATGTATACAGTCCATTTCGACCACTGCAACCTGTATTTCCGTTTTTGGTCACGTATTTGTTGCATTAAACATGTATATCAGTGTATACATGCTATATTTTAGCCTGTTTTCAGCTTTTGGAACCTATAATTTAGCTCCTCTTTCAACTGTTTCAGCTTCCAAAATCCAAACAGGGAGGAGGGCCGACTCGAGGATAGGTACGCTGAGTTTGGACTCAATTCGGGGATACAAAAGATAAGCAGACGAGTCCAAATTGGACTCCGTAAATATCACATGCGAAGAAAGTAAAAGGAAAGAATTAACATGGGTAATTCAAGATTGTCATTAATAAATTTCGCTAATAAAAGGGCAATAAGCAGAAGATTCATCAAACTTTAACACATGTGATAACAAAACATAATACACAAACATTTCAAAACAACATAATGAATGGCAACAAGAAAAAGGGTATACAGTGGTTTCTTACTTTAAAAAATAAAATAAAATAATGCATCATGTCATCTTTCAAACAAAAAAAATTGTACTGATTTGAACCAAACCTTAGCTGAAAACAAAGTCACAAAAAAGATATTGGAAGCAGCAAGGATTGCATCATAGGCAGCAATGAAACATAAGTTAAACTGGACACAACTCATTGCAAGACTAAACTTTGACCTATATATATTCACAATCTGTTGAAGCTTATAAATGACAGGCATGAGTTTCACAGAGATCACGAATAGTAAAGTGGGCAGATTCACTTGTCACAAATGAATAAACACTCAGAATGAATGAAGGAACACAACTACAACATCCGTTAGACAACTCGTAACAGAGAGAGGGTAATATAAACTCATTTGAGGCATATTGTGTCAAGCCAAGTCAATAGTAAACAGTATCTGGCTCTCGAACAATGAAATAGTATGCACACTTTCTGGAAACACCACATTTAAGCTAGACATGGGTGACATCTAATAGTAAAAAAATAAATAGAATCAAATAGGCAAGAACTGTAATAAACTCATGTGAAAAATTACTCATCGAGGCAGCCCAGAATCAGTGAAATAAAAAAAAACAACAGCAAAACCTAACAAAGGAACGAGATGGAGGGAATGATTATACGACTACGAAGTTCAACTAAGATAAGGTTATGATAGAGAGAGCAAAGACAACTCAGTAAAAGCACACTCAAACCATAACACATTTGCAACAAGCAGTAACTAAGAATAATCAACATGATTAAGGGTGTTTTGCTAATCATTCAATTCAAACTCAAACTAATGAGTAAGGATTAGTATGATACCTTTTCGAGAGCAGCAGAACTAGGACGAACGAGCTTAAAGGACGACCTGAACTTCCAGGTGAAGCTTCAACGAAAATATTGAATGAAGGCTCTAAGAGGAAACCTTAAAACTTGAACCTTGACTATCTAAATTGATTTCTTTTTGTGAATCTATATTTCTCCATTTTCCTCTCTGTTCTTTTGGTTATTTTTTTATGGTAAAAAAAAATTAAAATTCCCCGCCCTCTCTAACAGTGAATGAACGAAGGCATTTATGGTGGGAGAATGGAATTGATTGGGTGGGGGGAGAACGAGTCAAGATAAGGATGAAATAGAGGAATTTCAGAATTCAAAAATTCAAAAAATTTCTTAATTGATCAAGAAAAGCTGACTCACTGTACGAATTCCCCCAAATCCTTCACAAATTACAAAAGGCAAGCAGTGAGCGTCGTTCATCTTGAAGTCAGGACATTCGAGTATGGAGATATCAACACCTAGAAGGACTAGGAGATGTACAAGCGCACTGTTGAGGCAAAAAGAGAGGCCGACGGCGCGGGCTGGAATCGTACGCGTATGGTATTGCTGTTTGTTTCAATTTTTGGGATTCGTCTTGGACAGTTTTGCGAAGGAAAAGATGAGGCGTAGGGGTCGGGTCGGGTTTGCTGCGTACTGGTTCGTTTCTGGGTTTCTTCGCGTTTCGGGGGAAGAAGAAGAGTATCGGGTCAGGTATACGCACATGTAACCGTTGTGTTGTCGTTGGGGTCTTTTGTGGGAAATGGACTGATGAAGGCCAAATAATGGGCTGGCTGGGAATTGGGCTGAAGTTAATTCTAAGGAAAATGCCCAAAATAAAAAAAGTCTTTTAATGAGTTGAAGAGATTAGTCCAATTTGGCTAAAATTGAATCAAATTGATTAACAATTTAGCCAAATAGAGTTAAAAAATAATAATAGCCAAATTGAATTAATTTTAGTAGATTAGGCTAGAATTCAAATAGGAAAAATTAATATAATTGATTTACGAGCTTTTTAATTTAAAGAAATAAAAAAATTAACTTAATTGTAAACTAGAAGATTCAAAATTTTAACCAAAATTAAGACTAAATTAATTAAATAAATTTTTTAACTTAAATAAGAACTTTTTTTTAAAAATGATTTTCGAACATTTATAAAATATACTAATTATATACAAAATTATATAAAACATATTTATTATTTTAAATTATAAAGTTGACAAAAATTACTGTAACGACCTGATTTCTGTCGTCATGGAAAAGCCAATGGAGAAAAAATTGGGGTCAGAAAACTTTTTCGTAGTAACTTGGAATTTCCTTGCCTAGTCCAGATTTGGACGAAATCTGAGTCTTTAAGGTGTAGGAAAATCTGGTAACAATCGGGTGAATCATTTATGATTTTGATTACATGAGTAGTTAGATAACTGGTTAAGGAATCCGTACGACTTTACGGAATTGAATTCGGGCGAGTAGAACTCCCGAAATCGATCGTAGCGTAAAGGGGATTTACTGAGCGTCGTGGGTTAGAGCTGTGCTGTGAAATGAGAATTTTGAAATTCTTGAAATAACTCTCTGTCTTGAGAATGCTGCTTTGGCGCTGGGTTTTGGCCCTTTGGCGGGACCGCTGTGGCGGGGTGGTGGCTGCTATGGCGGGCTCGACGCGAATTAAAGTCGCTAATAAACCCCTAAATGACCTCAGTATGCATTTTTTGACTTTTTGATCTAAGGAACGACCCCAGGCAACTTTTACTCGTTTTCACCATTCTTGATGCTAAAGGTAAGCTTTTCACTCCGCGAATCCATTTTTCGATCCGTAGAACGTAATAGAATGGGTGAATACTGATGGGGGAGGGTTTTGTTATAGATTCTATGGTGGAAAAAGCCTTAAATTAGGTATTAGGATCTTGGGTTTTGTTTAGGATTATTGGGTTTGTTATAATCTGGATAATTAGACCTTTGATTGTTGATCCTTGCATACAAATTGTTGTTTGTAGACCTAGAACAAATAGAAAGAATCCAAAAAAGGAAGATTCAAGTGCCTTAGGGGATTCAAACTTGGATTCGAGGTAGGTGATGGTTGTGATTCTATGATTGTGTGATATATGTTTGTTCTTGCTTCATTATGATACATGTATGTATGCGAATGTTGCATTATTGATCACACTTGTTGTAAATGAGGATAATTGAATAATTGTAAGCCGTGAATCACCTCTTGTTGTATGATTGTGAGAATATACATTGTGATTCTGATTGTGGTTTGTTGAATGGGCGGGTGTCATGATCCAATACACTAACTTGGATCGGATTGCCACGTTTCAGCATAAGCATGGGATCGACTGTCACGTTCCGGCATAACTAACTTGGGTTGGATTGCCACGTTCCGGCATAAACATGGGATCAACTACTACATTCCGACATAACTAACTTGGATCGGATTGCCACGTTTCGGCATAAATATGGGATCGGATTGCCACGTTCCGGCATGCTAACTGTTTGGGTTTGGGTTCCATGAGAGGACCATTGAATTGGGTTTAGTGAGAGGACCATTGAATTGTGTTGTTAATCTACTTGTGATGAGTTCGTTCATATCTACTTGGAAGACGGTATGTTGCTCTAAATTGATATAACTGTGATATGTGAGAATCGTGAAGTTGTTGATTGTTTGTACATGTTGATGATATTGTATATGTTCGATATTTGCATGTGAATATATTGTTGTATTGACAAATGTATGTTATACTTAGTGGGATAGCCGCGTGATCCTACTAGTACATGGTGGTTGTGTACTTGTGTACTGATACTGCACTTGCTCTTTCTTTGTTGAGTACAAGGCATCTTCAGGTTGCTCACTACACCATTTTAGGTCTACAACCACACTAATTCTGGACTACGCTTGTAAAGTGTTGCCTAAAGTATTTTTGGGAACACTTTTAAAGCGTAGCCAAAGTTTTTAACTTTTAGCTTCGATAATATTGGCAACACTTGATAAATGTACTCTTTAATGGTATAAGCTACACTATATAAGCGTTGTTACAATATGATATAATTGGCAACAACTATTTACATATATGGCCACACTTTTAAAGTGTCCTATTTTTATAATTGTAAAAACAACACATTACAAGTGTGGCCTTAAAATTTTCACTAAAATATTATATTCCCTCCAACATTTTTAACTCTCCCTCCCATTTTTATTTGCCAAAAAAATTAAACATTAATAAATCATAAAACATTAAGAGAAAAACACACTTCTCTTTCACTGAAGAACTAATCGAGCTGAAGAGAGCTGAAGACGTTGTCTGAAGAACCAAAGAGCTAGATGTATCGATTCTCTTCTCCAATTTCAATTTCGTCAAGCGTAAGTACGATTCTCTTCTACGATACCGATTTCGTCAAGCTAAGTACTAAAAATAGTCTTCTTGTTATTGATTGAATTTTTGTTTTGTGTTTAGAAGAGGGGAATAAGAAGGAATTGATTACTTTGGGGTTGTTGGAAAGAAGAACTGAAGCTAAGTCTCTCTGTGTCAACCTTTTCTCTTAGATTTCTCGTTGCCAAACTCAATTTCAGACAGATTTATGGCGGAAGAGCTGAAGAG
>NW_006238939.1:1639561-1640022 GCF_000226075.1 Solanum tuberosum | reverse complement strand
TTTTTATTAGGCTTATAAGCTGATTAAGGCTGAAATCGTCCATGATAGTTTCGAAGTTTGAGTTCATGTAATCAATTTTGAACTCTTACAGTGGATGTGCTTTGAGTTCAAACATATATGTAGCTAACCAATACATTGCATGATAGTTTAGAAGTTCGATTCTTCACTTCATGTAATCGATTTTGAATCTCCTAAATTAGAAGTTTGACTCATTTATTTACTGATTTAAATTTGCTAATACCTATAGATTAGGGAAAGACAACTTAACTGTTGCTCCAGATAGACTCCCCTTCAAATCAGTGCACTACACTTTCATTTTTCAATTTCTCCATCCACTGACAAAAAAAAACAGAACTACTACATAGAAGTGAAAAGTTGAAAGGGAAAAAAAGAGAAGAAAAACAGAGTATTTTTCTTCTTCTTGGATTATTCTTTGTTGTTGTAAAGATAGCAGTTGCTGT
>NW_006238939.1:1638046-1639461 GCF_000226075.1 Solanum tuberosum | reverse complement strand
ACTAAAATTAATATTTACGAAAACGCCCCTTGCCTACGTGGACCTGCCAAATAAAACTAAGGCAAAGTCCAATTTTTATTTTGGAAAATTTCATAACTCCAATTTATGACTTAAACTTTAAAAATTCATACGTTAGGCTCTAGTTTCACCTATCTATTTTTAGGGTCGCTACAGTTATATGGATCATCGTGTTTTTCTACCCATGGATCATCCATGGAGATCTTTCAATGGAAAAACTAAATTTAGGCCTCCTCCACCTTTCTTAAAGGGAACTGATGTGCTTAATAGCTTACAAGATTTTGAAAATGTGTTTGGAAAGAAAAGAAAGAGATCAAATGATGGCCCATGGAAAAAGAGGTTAATCTTTTTTGAATTACCTTATTGGCAGCACAACTTGTTACGCCACAACCTTGATGTAATGCACATAGAGAAGAACATAGTTGATAGCATACTTGGAACTCTTCTGGATATTTCTGGCAAAACAAAGGATCATGCAAAAGCCCGTTATGATTTGAAAGATTTGGGAATCAGAAAGAACCTTCATCCAAAAGATACAGAAGATAGTAAGAGAACAAAGTTTGCAAAGGCGTGCTTCTCAATGACAAATGGAGAGAAATCAATTTTTTGTGGAGTTTTAAAGATAGCCAAGCTACCTGATGGTAGTGCCTCCAATATATCTAGGTGTGTGCACTTAGATGAAAGAAAATTGTCTAATTATAAAACCCATGATGCTCATTTCATGTTTACATTACTTGCTTCCAATACCAATTAAAAGCATTCTTCCTGATCATGTGGCTATTCCTTTGATTCGTCTTAGTTCCTTCTTCCGTTGTTTGTGTCAAAAAGAAATCACATTGGAGGAATTGGATTGCTTAGAAGTAGAGATCATAGAAACAATAAATCAGTTGGAGCGAATTTTTCCTCCTTCATTTTTTGATATAATGATTCATTTGCCTATTCATTTGGCGAATGAATTGAGATTAGGAGGTCCCGTTCAAAATCGATGGATGTATTCCACTGAAAGAGAAATGGGTACATTCAAATCATACATCCGCAAAAGACGTTATCCAGAAGGTTGCATAGCAGAGACACGGGTGGGAATAGATTGTATGAATTTATTCTCCAAATATTTGCATAGGAGTGTGCGTACCAAATTTAACAGAAGATCCCGAAATAATGATGAATGTGAACCAAGTGATGCAGAAATTGTGAGTTTGTTTCCTAACAGAGGAGTTCCTTTAGGAGCAAAGAAAACTGATCCATTCATTTTAGATAACAAGTCACTAAGTCAGGCACATGCATACTTATTGGGAAATTGTGACGAGGTTCAAGAATATATTAGGTACCTTAATTTGAATATAGTATTCTTTTCGTATAATTAATTTTTAACTTATTTTATTTATTGTTTTAACAAA
>NW_006238939.1:1636707-1637611 GCF_000226075.1 Solanum tuberosum | reverse complement strand
ATGGAGAGAAATCAATTTTTTGTGGAGTTTTAAAGACAGCCAAGCTACCTGATGGTCATCACAAAAATTAGGTACCTTAATTTGAATATAGTATTCTTCTTGTATAAACAATTTTAAATTTATTTTATTTATTATTTTAACAAATAAAAGTACATGTTGTGTAGAGAGCATGAGCAAGAGGTTAATAATCATTCACGAAGATCTAAATGGAGCAAGGCCAAGGATCATTGTCAAAACTTCTCTCAATGGTTTGAAACTCGTTCTTTGCAAGAGGATGTGCCTGATTTGATAAAACAATTGTCTAGAGGACCAAATTTTGTTGTAAAAAGATATTCTGGGTATCTCATCAATGGATATAGATTCCATGTTAGGCAGCGCGATGAAAGGCGTAAAACACAAAATAGTGGTGTTACACTAGTTGCCTCAACTACAAGCTTTGCAAGCTCAAAGGATAAAATCCGATTGCTGCAGATTTGACTTATTATGGTAGAATAGTTGATATTGTTGAGTTAGACTATTACGGTCATTTTAAGGTTGTTCTATTTAAGTGCGATTGGTATGAGGTTGAAAATGATACCTATGGCCTTACTTATGTCTATTTTAACAAGGGATGCTCTTAGGAAGAGCCGTTTGTGCTTGGATCTCAAGTACACCAATGTTTCTATGTGCAAGATCCATATGATCAAGATAGACATTATGTTATGAAGACTGTTCCGAGAGACTTGTTAAACATGGGTGATCAAGTTGAATGTAATCTCCCGCAAAGTTATGAAAACGAGCCATCTGAACATTTGATGGGACCATCTATACCAAAAGATAATGGTGAAGTTCTCTTAACAAGAATTGATGTACCAGAAACAATTATTGATGTGCCTTCGGAGGAATTTGTTACTCAATAACTTGA
>NW_006238939.1:1634173-1636021 GCF_000226075.1 Solanum tuberosum | reverse complement strand
AACTGTGAGGATCTTTGTGAGTACTCTTCTTTCCTCCTACCTTGTGGTGATGTTTGATTTCTAATTCCCTGGTTTTCCTTAGTTGAAGACGAAAAGGAGGTGACCTGCTCCCGCGTTTCATTCTCATGGTCTCTTAGTTCGACGCTCATTAATATTGCAAATCTGGTTTTTTTGGTCTTATGTTTTTGTGGTGCTTGTATCCCTTTTTGTTGATTCTCATAACTTAGATTAGCTTGTTCATACCCAAGATAGCTCATATCCGATCTGTATATATTGTTGTGGAACTCAGTGGCTTCAAATATGTAACTAAGCATGCTTGGTAGCTGATTAAAGTTTTGGAATTGTTGCTTTTCCACTTTGTTTATCGCAACATTAGAATGTAATCTGCTAGCTGATTAACTTTACTAAAAATATGCTTGATTGTAACATCCATGTGGGACATAATCTCCTGAATGTCTTCTACTCTTTCCACTAATTCCCAAAGAGTTTTCCAGTTTCTTACCAACATCCTTTTCAAAGTAAGATAGTCTGTTTCCAGACTCACTTGTTGGAATCCTTGGCTCAAATAATATTGTAAAGCCTTCCAGATGGCCATTGATTCTACATCCATGTTGGTAGTCACTCATATAATTTGCGCTTCTGCATAAAGTAGTTGACCAGTGTGGTTTCTGATGCAGAAACCATAAGAACTTTGGCGTGGATTTCCTTTGCTCGCTCCATCAGTATTACACTTAATCCAACCCATTTCAGCTGGTTTCCAGTTCACTACATCATAGTATAGAGTCGGCTTGTATGACTGTAGCAAAACCACCATTCCTTTCCACTGATAAGGAACCTCCTTAATCCAAGGAAACTTTATTTTTATTATCTGATGAATTATTATTTTGTAGGTTAAATTACTGCAGGGAAAGAATGAATCAATCAACAATACTAAAGAAAAAGTGTTCGAATCCAAACAAAGCTCAAAGTCCATTAAAGAATCTGGATTTTGATATGCAATACCGATCAAGTGCTGAATTGGCCAACAAATTCAAGATCAAGAGAGAACAACTTGCAAATGAACGCAATGATAGAGCTAAGAACGATCAGGCACCAATACCGCATAAAAGAAAGAATTCTGAGGATTTCATTCCACAATAAGGAAAGAGTAAATTGCTTGGGCACAAATCAGTAATTCAATCGTCTTCAAGGGAAGAGCTTAGTACCTCACATATGATTGCAAGGAAAGGACAAAACTAAAACATATGATTGCAAAGGAAAGGACAAACTAAACAAAGGTTATTTCAATCTGGAGAGTCCATTCAAGAGAAAGGAATTAAACTTCCTACGAATAACTCTAGGTTCCAAACGTCTTTCAAGGAGGGTGTTGTTGCTGCAGTACATGTGACTGGAACAACACTAGGTAATGGAGAGGTACAACATGATATTAAGGATCTACTTAACTTCAAACATGTGAAGAGGAAGTCAGTCCGACCAGCCACCACTATTGATCAGTTTCTGGATAACCAACGGATACACAATGAACATGATATTCATGATCTACCAAATTGCTAGCAGGTAAAGAGGAAGTCGGTCATACCAACTAATAGTCTTGATCAACTTCATAAAAATCAAGGGATATGCATAGATGATAAAACAAAACGTGATAACCACACAATAGCTGATGTCGAATTTATGCATGCTCCTATTATTAATGAACACAACAAAGGATTGGATGATCTTGTGGATCAAGAAGAACTCGGTGGAGATGAATGTGATGTCGAAGAGGAAATTGACATTGATTGTAGTACAAAAGGTATGTCTTAAACCTTGTAAGATTTATTACTCGTTATGAAAGAAATTTCTTAT
>NW_006238939.1:1627119-1633625 GCF_000226075.1 Solanum tuberosum | reverse complement strand
TTTTTTTGTACTTTATTAGAACATATTGATGTTTTTTTAAATTTGTTTTGATATAATCTGTAGCGTGCAGCCAAAGACAACAACGAAGAACCATCAAAGCCTGAAATGTTTATTGCAACTCGTACCAAGACAGGAAAGGAAATCCAGGTTGATACCCAAGTTGCAATAGTATGTTTTTTAAAGAGGATTAGTAGTGAATTTCATTCAGACTTAAACTTTATATATTGGGGGAAGTTTGACTCCATTCAATTTTATCAGGTATGTTGTCTTCTTCTTCTTCTTGTGCAAGTGTGAGGAGATATCAATTCTTTGTCGATGTCGCTGAATTGCTTGCTAGGAAAAGTTTTTGGATTTTTTTAGTTCTTGATCCCTATCATAGGACTGTTGATTTATTGAGAAAGGGTGACAATTTTATTTTAAAATGCTTGAGACGCTAGACAGTTTGCTCGGATGGGATGTCAATTAAAGTTAATTAAATGAATCATAAACTCATTTTAGCTAGAAATGAAATAGTTCTTCCAATTCCCTATGGAGGCCAATTTTATTCAACAGGCTGAACTTCAGAATCGCCAAAATTCTGGGGAAACAACTGATGATGCATTTAGGGCAGTGTTTGGAAAGGAGCAGCCTGGTCGACTTAGGTGCTATCGTAGATCAATGACAACAAGTTCTTTGAAGAAAGATGAGGAAATTAACAATCTAAAACAAAAGCAATGACAATGAAATCACTTCTCTAAAGGAAGAATTGAGAGAAGAAATGCGACATTTATTTACTCAATTGCTGCAAAACAACCCTGGATTGAATTTTCAAGATATACCAGGGTGTGTTGGATCTAACCTTGCTTCACCTGTTGATGCCAGTAGCGCACAAGCTGTAAGAGGCACAAATCTTTCACATTTATCAAGGTCAGATCATAATCCAGTTCTACAAAAGGTATTTTGTATTTAGCATTCTCTGTGAATAGTCTGCATATTGATATCGATATCCAAGGTAGTTGTCATTTTGTTGCTTGTGTATCTCTGCACCTGTTGACTTGATTGATGTTCTTCTGGAAGCTGTCCAATGTGTTTTCTTCACCTATTTTTGTGAGGTTTTTCATTGCACTACTAGACTTTTTGCCTCCATATTTTGCATATCACATGTTCTTCCACAAGTTTCAACATATGATAATAGAGAGAGTTTGAAGAATAAGTTTATGAAACTCAGAATTAGATTGAATACTCCACCACTCCATCAATGTATTTCTTAGAGGAATGTGTCTGTGAGTAATGCCCAGGAAACCTGAAAAGAATTTCCAAATATAATTGGGAAAGTTCCCAGACACAAAGATTTGATCAATGGAATCAGTTCCAGATCTGCTACAACAAGAACAATCTGCAGGTTCTCTTCCAAAAGTAACAATTCTCTCCTTCTTGCAATTGCAATTTGGTGTTAAGAATAAGGGGAATTAGCAGTGGTAGGACATGTTGCCTTACCAAAGTTTCATTCCATTGCCCTTCTCTGATAAAATGTGACACAGTGAGCTGATCTAGTGTTGATGATCTACTGTTGATGAACTTATTACATGTTTGGGATGCATTGTTCTTATTACATATGGTTCTGCTTTGTACATGTTTGTGATGCATTTGTATGTTTGCCTACTATTTTCTCCCATATTATATCATTCATATCTGGGTGTGCTTTGTACATGTTTGGGATCATTTAACTGTAATTGCCTATTGTTTTCTCCCAGATTTATTTTATCATTCATATTTGCCTACTATGACAGTCTTGGAATACATGCCCTATCGTTTTCTCCCAGATTTTATAGTTTTTGTACATGTTTAAGGATCATTTAACTGTGAAGGGTCTGGGAATTGAACAATGACTAGTGAGCATATGAAATACATGATTCTCTAACTTATAATTTAATTTTGAATGTGCAGGAAAATGCCGCTGATTGAATTTGATGAATAGAGGACATAAGAAAACTTGATCTATTGTAGTGAACGATAAAGAGTTTTTGTAGTATTATCGTAAATGTTGTATGAATACATTTGGTTTTGTGGAATGTATTGCTAGTAGAGATCTTTAAGCAATTGCTTTCTATATGTATGGGACATGTTTCTTGAAGTTTATTTAATTTGAAATATATACTTTCGAATTATTTATAAGCTAATTTTGTGCTTTATATCACTTATATATATATTTAATTGTGATTATTGATTATCTGCAAACTAAAATTATTATTCTTAAAAATGAAAATTTGTGGCGACAAAAATTCTACACAGCATTGCAACACTTCAAAAGTGTGGCTTATTGTTTCCAAATTTTATCTTGTACATAAGAAAAGTTACACTTTATAAGTGTCGTTGTAGGTGAGATATAATAGGCTACACTTTTAAAGTGTAACCAATAACAACGAAAAGGTCACACTTTTAAGTGTAGTATAATCAGATAAAAGCGTTGCTAATGAAATACTCCAAAGCGTGGCCTTTATACCCTCTTTGGCCACGCTTTTTAAGTGTTGCTACTTTGGCGACACTTCAAAAGTTTTGTCTAATGTCAAAGGTTACACTTCTTTAGGCCACCCCCTAAAAAGTGTTGCCTAAAGTCAAAAAGTGTGGCCTTTTATCAAGATAATCAACTACAAATGAAAGTGTCTACAACATGATTATTGTTATGAACAAGTTGAATGAGCAATTGACATGAAATAGCGAGGTCATGAATAAAGTAATTTTTAAGAATATATTTTGCTAAGCTCAAAGGCTCATCATATCGATGAAATCATAAAATGATATATCAGAATGAGTTCAAGAATGTAGCATATCTGTGAATGTGATTTAGTCACAAAGATACTATCAATATCAATATTTGAGAAGCTGGTATATAAGATTGAATGACATCATATCAAGAAATAAGTGGTGTTTTATTGAGGGGAACTATAATACGCATTGTAATTTTTGTTCCTTGAGTGAGTTTTGTCCCTCTGGTTTTCCTCGCAAGGTTTTTAACGAGGCAACAAATAATGCTTATTAAAAGATATATGTACTATTTTTTCTTCACTAGGATTTTTTTCCACAGGGTTTTTCCTAATAAAGTTTTAACGAGGCATATTATCTGTGGACATCACGGGGGAGTGTTATAAAATAATATAGTGTGGATATCCAGTACACCAAGAAGTTAGAGTCACCAATTATCTACATAAATTTCCTCCATTATGAAGATAACCTCCACCTTTATGACTATTATTCTTGTGACATTTCACCTCCATAACCTCCTCCATTATATTCATGGTTAATGACATGTTTATAACTAACTTGTTGTATGCCTCTATGTTACACTATAAATAAAAGCATAAGGGTTCATATTGTAGACACTTGAAGATTTTGTAAACACTTGATACTTGGTAGAATAAGAAAAGCTCTCATATCTTGTCTCCCTATTTTTATTGCTCTCATCTTCTTAATCTCTTGTTTTATTTTGCTTTAGTTTTATAACACATTTATATATAATACTATAAAAATATTTTTCAAATGATTTTTGTCAAACACAATAAAATATTGATATATGCAAGTATTTTTCTAAATTAATTTGTCAAAAATACTTTTTCAGAATAAATATATTTTGAAAGTTTGACCAAGCAATCCTAAATCGGCATTTTATGATAAACTTGTCAAATTATTATCATTTGTCATGTGAAGTACATCTGTATCTTTATCTATATCTATATTACCTTAAAAGCATAAAATCCTAACTTAAATGTTAAATTACTATAATATCCCTAACTTAGGTTGTGGCTTTTTCGATGAGTTGTGACTTTTCCGATAAGTTGTGACTTTTTTCAAAGGGTTGTGATTTTTCGATGAATTGTGACTTCTCCAAAGAGTTGTGACTTTTTCAATAAGTTGTGACTTTTCCAAAGGATTGTAACTTCTCGGAAAGGTCATGAACTTTTAGATAAGACACAAAAAAACACTTGTTCATATTACCCTTTGCTGACTATAAATAGAGGGACTTCGTCTCATATTTCAACCACAATTTTTTTTTAAAATCTTCTACTCTTCTTATTCTTGCATTTAAAGCTTTTTTGTGTGATTTATTGTCGTTGAGTGAGTTCGAAGTTTAGCGAAATATGGGACACTATTCTGATGAAGTAAATCATTCTATCCTAAGAGGGTATATTCCATAACTTCGAGTACTTGAGAAAAATAATTTTAATTAAAAAATAATTATTATTTTTTGCTTAATATATACATTAGTGTGTAATGTTCCAACATATGAAGTTAACATGATGTAGTATAATTTTATTTGTTTTTGTTAATAATTTCTCTCGATGTAGATATATGCTTGTGAATATCTTTTTCCAAAATTTAGAGAATTGTCATGATTTGTTTTTTCTTAATGCTTAAGACAAAAGAATGACTTTATTTATCAATGCTACTTATGTGATTGATATTGTCAGGAAATTTGCTTCAAAATAGTTATAACTATATAAAAATTGCCCCTTTGTTTTACTTATTTACTATTTCTTGATATTCAAGTATTTGAGATGAAGAGAAGTTCATATGACTTGTAATAACGCAGGTAGAAGTTTGTATTAATTTAATTTTTATTTTTTTATTTAATAGCTAATTTTTATGAGATAAATATTTTCATTAATGCAAATATACATTTATATTTGGGTAGGTATTTTTATTTAAATTAAAGTATTATATATGTCACAAATATATTATCAAGTTAACAAGATCTTCTAACTTCAAAATATATTATTTTAAAATATTTCGAGTTATTTTTAAAAAAAAAAACACTCACAACAAATGTGAACATATGTGAATATATATGAATCATTTAAAATTTATCATTTAGAAAATAAATTGTATGTTCAGTAATATGAAATAAACATTTACATTTAGTCCCTACACTAAATTAAAATCTAATAACTAAAAAAAATAGTAACATTAATTAAAAGACCTATTTATTTATGTATGTATAAAAATTATTAGAAATTCAGCTATTGTACAATAATTCTTCAGCTATAACATTATAAATTCTCTTAGTTATTACAAATTATTTCAAATGGTATTCACACTCTTTTACATTCTTAGGTATAATATTATAAATTCCATAGTTATTACATTAATTATATTTCTACCTTTCATCTTTCCTTATATTAACTTTTGACTAATAATTTTTCATATTATTACATTACCCATATATATGTGATAACATGGTGTTGTTATTTTTTTCTTTGACGAATCATACTTGGTTGAATAAATTGAAATAATTTACAAGCATATGAATTATATCTATGTTGGGTGTAAGATGAACAAGTGATTATATATAGGATTTCATAAATGGAATATATTCTTTAATTTTAATTTTAGTTTTTCCGGTAAAAAAAGAAAATTTTTCTTAGTTAACTATGGACAATCAGATAATTATCTTTGATTTATGTACACAGTCAATCGAGAAGTCAAGTGTGAGAGACAACAACAAGAACGTCATCTATTATGTTATAACTTATAAAATAAATATTTATATAAAATAAATATTTCTAAAAGATAAAATGTAGTTGTTCTCTTCACATGTTCATATGTCATCTAAACATTGTAATGTAGAATACACGTGCAAATTACATCTGGTTAGATTACAAGAATAATACACAAAAAATATCGTCGATAAGGTAATATTAGTGAGATAAACTAATTACATGATTGAACTTCATCAAATTGAAATAAATATATACATTTTTGTATTTAACTAATAAATTTTTTCATTGACGATCTTCATATAGGTTCGCATGAATAAGAGATATAAATGATGATCCACATTAAACATTCACAAAAAAATCTGCAATATTATTTTTTGCTAAGCTTAGTATTTAAATCTTCTCCTAAATAAGCAAAACTTTTTACTGTAACATGTATTTTCTAAATTGGTAATCACGTGCAACACACGTGTCAAAACACTTGTATTTATAAATGTACAGGTTGAAATAATATAACTTATATAAATAAGTATTTTTATCTGAATTATACTACTAGATTACTGATGCTTATCGTGACCAATGACACTAACCTACGGTTCGAGTGTCTATGATCGTCGATAATATATTAACCCAACCAAGGGTTGGGGTCGCGTCCCAAGGGAGTGGCAGTGAAAATAATAGTTAGGCTATAATTTTGTTCTAGTTAACCGTAGTTTGAGAAATTTTCGAATAAAAACAAAGTAAATTGAAGTGGGTGACACAAAAGTGTCAAATATCAAAGGGGGTTTTGTCACAATTAGCTAAAACAACAAAAATAAAGAGAAAATCAAGTATGGGGAGAAGTTCTTGGGGTGTGACCGCAATATATATTGATATAAATCATTGGGTACATGCTTTCGATAGAAAATTTGCAAGATAATATTCACTAGGCTAAGCTTTAGATGGAAATAAGTTCCGGGAAACTTACCCCGTTTCAAATGGGTTCCTCTCGGACACCCATTTGCCGCATGAAGACCAGCCTACGCCTTACCCCAC
>NW_006238939.1:1566070-1626837 GCF_000226075.1 Solanum tuberosum | reverse complement strand
ACCCAACAATAATATCAACACATATTTGCTAAATCACACCCCAAGAATGGAGGTTTTTAGCCACACATCAAGAAATAAGAAATTATACCCAAAATGATAGAGAAATCAAATGGGTATAAGAAATTAAACCTTAATATAAGCAAAGGAAGATTAATGGAGAAGACCCACTTCTTATTTGGGGAAGATGAACTCCTTCTCTCTTCAAGTCTCCCAAAAAACTCTCTCTAAACTTGAGGAAAAATAAGAAAGCTAAAGTGAAAATTACAATTATGTTTTTTTTACTCTAATGTTCCACACAAAACTAGTAAAGAGTTTAGTATTTATAGACTTCAGAAAATAATGCTGGCGGATTGCTCGACGAGGTTAGTCGCGAACGCTGAATGACTCAGCGATTCGCCCTTCCTCTAGTTCATCGCCGTTTGTGCTTTTGCCTTCAGCATCTGTGTGTTCTGGATCATTGGGCTGTACACTTCTTCTTCACGGAACTGATCGGCGATGTGCCGACTGCTCCTTTCATCACCTTTTTGATCCTTCTCCTTTAGGGCTTCACGTACTGAAACAAAGGGCGGAGTGCGTCCCTTCGGTGAATCGCCAAGCATGCTTGGCGATGCTCAGGCTTCAACTTCTTCGTTCTTTTCAGCCTTTTTGTTTCTTTTTGCGCCTAAGTGTCCAAGCTTCCACTAAAACTTCAAATACCTGAAACTTAAGTTTATCATCAGATATTTAGACTAAATAAGCATATGAGGACACTATTTCTATTAAAATAAAGCCCTAAATGAGTCCAATTAGTGGACTCATCAACACCCCCAACTTAAACTTTTGCTTGTGCTCAAGTAAAACTCAAGTTTAGCAGTTCAAATAGGATGTCTCAAATAGTGCTACACAAGACTAAATCATTAACATACACAACAAGACTCAAATTACTCATGCAAAGATCAATTGTGTACTCAAAGATTCAAGTTGTAGACACACCATCACCAAAGATTCTCATGGTCGCAATACTTGCTACTTGTGCAAGTTCAAGCTCAACAAAAAGTATCTAAATGCCCTCACATAAAGAATGATTCCATATTCACACACAGAGGTTAATCAATTCAAGATCAGGAATCAGATGCAACGCTCACACTCAAAAAGAGGAACACAATGCATGTTTTCACCGATAGGCTTGCCCTTATTTTCCAATCGATTTTCGGTTCGGCTCACTCAAGATAAAAAAGGTCTTTCTAAGGCTTGTAATGGGGCTGAGTGCAAATGTATGGTCATTTAGGCTCAGTGAATTTTTCCTTATGAGATGTGGTATTCTCAAGGCATCCCCTTCTTTTCCTTTATCAATTCTTTTTCTAGTGCTTCTAAGTCATCTTTTTATTCACCTTCATGGATTGCTTGGAAACCCAATTTCTTTTGTACTTTTATTCCACAACTTTTCTTTTTCATTTTTTTTATGGAGGGTTTCCATTTTTCCGCAACACCATGGGGTAAGGGAGACTTTTCTTGGACTTCTTGACTTTCCTTTTTCTTTTCACCACACCCCCAAATTAGGCTTTTGGCCTAAGTTGGCTATTCAACTAACCACAATTCAAGAGGATTATAGGTAGTGGATTAAGACAGGTCTAGTTTTCATCAAGTTTCTTCCAAAGAAAGGTAAGGCTCAAGGGGTGTTCAAAAGAGAATCACACGCTCACAGGGTAGGTCACAAAATAGGTATATGTCAAATTTGGCTCACACTCTTCAAAAGTTGCCTAAGATCATTTTAAGAGGACACCTTACTAAATCAATCAGACTAACGGGGCAAATTCTAGGTTTATTTATGCAAGGCTCAAAGTAAGCTCATCACACAAGACATTGACACTTAAGTCAAATAAGACCACACACATTCGCTAGTGTGCAACGATCATTACAAGAGAATCAATTCGATAAATGGCTAATCACAATGAGATGCAAAGAGTTCACATACTGTCTAGGCAACTTCATTTGGTCTCGTTGCAGCCGCACGTTCATGTTTGTTCAATTGAGAGCACTATTCAAATTATCGGTATTGATCTAAACCGAAACTTGAATTTGTACAAGAATAGCCACTTTCAATAACAAGAGGTGGCAAATTTTTTTGAAAAATAAAGTTTTTTCGAAAGGGTCATATTCGCTTTGCAATTTAAAAGATAAAGGAGCCACAAGCTCAAACATTCGCACAAGCAGTATAAAACAATTTCAAGCAAAACAACCCAAATATGAACACAAGACAACATTCAAAACAACACACAAAAGTGAGCCTCACCCCACCACAAATAAAAACATTTGTCCTCAAATGCAAATGAAAGTATCCAAAAGTAAAAATAGAGAAAAACAAAAATGGAGGTAAAAAGGGGTCCTATCTATGCAGTTGCTCCATCTGTCGGGGCCTCAATGCCCAGTGTAATGCTCTGAATATGGTCATCAGTGCCCGGAATCACCTTAGAAGGACCAGCACACGACAATAAGATATGATCATTGCAAATGAGTACCAAATTCTCGAAAGTAAACTTGGGGTTCGTAAAACCAACCTTTGTGCCGATTAAAGTCCTTTGAAATGCTAGGCGGCAATGAAATCCAACTCCGAGCACAAATCAACAACCAAATACTTATGGAATGCAAATATATTTAAAATACTAACTAGGTGCGAGATTTGGAAAATTAAAAGCGAGGGAAAGTGAAAGAGTTGGAAGTTTAAACCTTTGGCCTGTTAAGAAACCATCCAGTTCTCGCCCATTCAACGACATTAGTAGTGGTCACCGATCTATTCGGCGACTCGCCGAGTCTTACTGGACTTCCAGTTAAACAAGGGGTCCAAATGGCGGACTAGATCGCAATCGCCGACCAGGTCGGCCATTCGCCAATAAGTTCTTGGGCACACCGAGTTTTACAGACTCCACTTTAAAGTTGACTTTAGTCCAACGGCGTTTTAAGATGGGGTCACCGACTTCTTCGGTGATGCGCAGACTGTACCTTTGGCCCGCCCCTTTGCACTTTTCACTCACTTTTCATACTTTGACCTACACAAACAACACACAATTATTTCTTAAAATAAAAATAAAGGGGTAAAACCTTGGGTTGCCTCCCAAGAAGTGCCTTATTCAACGTCGTGGCACGACGCAACTCCTCACTCAAGTTCCATTAGTGAGATTTGCCTCATTTTGATGAGATCACCCCTCGTTTGGCTCTGGGTAGAGAGAAGATAGCACTCGGTCCATTTGGGACCGTTGTCATCATTCACACTCATTCTTCCTGTTTAAACACACAAGCATGCAAAACAACACTAAAAATTAAGTTAGTAAAACTACAACTATTAAAAAATAGAAATTCTACTCGACTAAGAATTCCCAAATAACACCACTCCCCGGAAGCGGCGCCATTTTGATGCTTATCGTGACCAATGACACTAACCAACAGTTTGAGTCTCTACGATCGTCGATAATATAGTAACCCAACAAAGGGTTGGGGTCGTGTCCCAAGGGAGTGGCAATGAAAATAGTAGCTAGGCTAGAATTTTGTTCTAGTTAGCCGTAGTTTGAGAAATTTTTGAATAAAAACAAAGTAAATTCAAGTGGGTGACACAAAAGTGTCAAATATCAAAGGGGGTTTTGACACAAGTAGCTAAAACAACAAAAATAAAGAGAAAATCAAGTATGGGGAAAAGTTCTTGCGGTGTGACCGCAATATATATTGATATAAATCATTGGGTACATGCTTTCGATAGGAAATTTGCAAGATAATAGTGACTAGGCTAAGCTTTAGATGGAAATAAGTTCCCTCTCGGGCAACTTACCCCGTTTCAAATGGGTTCCTCTCGGACACCCATTTGCCGCATGAAGGCCAGCCTACGCCTTACCCCACTCACTCTATCGTGCTGAGTGTTAGGATATGAGACTAGGGCTCACCCTCTCGGGATGAACCTCATGTCGACCCACTCCTTAGGCCATCAGTCTAGCGGTTTTGGTTTCGTGACCTCTCTCTCGAGCAAGTCGAAAACTCATGAGTGATTTTGTATTTGCAACTACAAACCCATTCAATTAAACCAGAACAACTAAGTCAAATCACCATTAAAATGCATCGATCCTATCAACAAACAAGACCCAACAATAATATCAACACATATTTGCTAAATAACACCCCAAGAAGGGGGTTTTTTAGCCACACATCAAGAAATAAGAAATTATACCTAAAATGATAGAGAAATCAAATAGGTATAAGATATTAAACCTTAATATAAGCAAAGGAAGAAGAATGAAGAAGACCCACTTTCAATTTGGGGAAGATGAACTCCTTCTCTCTTCAAGTCTCCCAAAAAACTCTCTCCAAACTTGAGAGAAAATAATAAAGCTAAAGGGAAAATTACAATTATGTTTTTTTAATCTAATGTTCCACATAAAACTAGTATAGAGTTTAGTATTTCTAGACTTCAGAAAATTGTGCCTGCGAATCGCTCGGCGTGGATAGTCACGAACTCCGAATGACTCGGCGATTCGCCCTTCTTCTAGTTCATCCCCATTTGTGCTTTTTCCTTCAGCATCTGTGCGTTCTGGATCATTGGGCGATATACTTCTGCTTCGCGGAACTGATTGGCGATGCGCCGACTGCTCCTTTCATAGCCTTTTTTATCCTTCTCTGTCAGGGCTTCGCATACTGGAACAAAGGGAGGAGTGCATCCCTTCGGCGAATCGCCAAGAATGCTTGACGATGCTCAGGCTTCAGCTTCTTCGTTCTTTTCAGCCTTTTTGTTCCTTTTTACACTTTAGTGTCCACGTTTCCACTAAAACTTCAAATACCTGAAACTTAAGTGTTTTCACCAGATATTTAAACTAAATAAGCATTTGAGGACACTATTTCTATTAAAATAAAGCCTTAAATGAGTCCTATTTGTGGACTCATCATCTACTCATGTCTTTCATATTTAAAAACAGTTTGAAGTAGCTTTATATTTAAATAATAGAGTTACTTTTAATATAGGGAAAATGATAAAAATACCCCCAAACTTTCAAAAATTGTATGCCAATACCTTCCGTCATACTTTTCGCCCATTAGTACCCTCGCCGTCCAGTAACCAGTGCACCTTTACCCCTCCCACTAACAGAAGACTCATTTTGTACACGTGACACAATATTACGCCTCAGCCCGGGTTGACCAAATATTTGACCCAAATTTCAAATACCCGCCCCATTACCCATTTAACCCACCCGATTTACCCACAAATAAACTATCTAAAAATATAAAGAAAAAAGCCCCTTTACCCATTCTTGAGAGCTTTTCAAGAATGGGTTTGCAATTATTAACATAATAAAGGGGGTGGATATCATCAATGCGGTTTAATCGGGATAGTTTGGATGGATGTGTATGAATCAGAGATAACATTAAAGAAGATTTCAACAGTGGAGACAAAAAGAGCTCCATTGATTCAGGTTGAGAAGAACCATGGAAACACTCGTAGGCCAAGAACAAGAGAAGTTAGTTCTAGGTACATGTCACCTACTCCATCCGCTTCCTTTGGCCCTAGACGTTGTTCTTCTCCAAATGTCACAAGAATTGGACATAATGCATCAACACTTTCGTTACCTAAGAGAGCTATATCGGCTGAAAGGAAACGACCAACAACTCCTTCATCACCTATCAGTCCATCATCATTAACACCTATACATGATACATCTGCAGAAGAATTGTTGTCCAGAAAGATAACAGGCAATAGGGTTTGTGAGATGACCGAAAGAAACGGGTAAAGGGGCTTTTTCTTTATGCTTTTAGATAGTTTATTTGTGGGTAAATCGGGTGTTAAATGGGTAATGGGGCGGGGATTTGAAATTTGGGTTAAATATTTGGTCAACCCGGGTTGCGGCGTAGGATTGCGCCACGTGTACAAAATGAGTCTTCTGTTAGTGGGAGGGGTAAATGAGCACAGATTATTGGACGGTGAGGGCACTAATGGATGAAAAGTATGACGGAGGATATTGACATACCATTTTCAAAATTTCGGGGGTATATTTGTCCTTTTCTCCTTTAATATATCATTCTCTACCAATACTAAGGGGAGAAATTAAAGTGGAAATTTAATTATATTTCCTCTTGTTCTCCGACTAATATTTCTTTTTAAATTTTTTTTTTTTCAAATAAATAAATAAAATAACATTTTACTGCTTTTCATTTTTGAGTAAAATTTCTAATAACAAAAGGCTTCTTCTATTAAACCCACTTAGCAAGTAATACCATAAATGAAATGATCTTGATGAACAATATATGTTTCACTTTGGTTTTGATGATCATGAGGGTTTCAATATGGATGGTGAAAAGGAGGAGGGTGCTATGGAGTATTTCAAAAGAAGAACTCATCATGATATTGTGTGTAAAGACGGAGTAAATAATCCAATTGAAATTGAAGAGATGAGTGTCATATGTCACATGGAATTTAAACATGAAGTGACCATTTGGACACTTTGATAAGGACACGAATATCACGAAGGCTGCATCAAGCAATGGTTGTTGAGGGAAAAACTATCCCATATGTCGAGCTTCAGTTGTACCCTTCACATCAACAAAGATTTCTATTACATATAACATGTAGAAATTATTTTATTCTGAAATTCTATTGTACTAATTCAATCATTTTCCTAATTTTGCAAGAGTGATACTTGTTTGTATGCGTATATTTGAAAACTCATCTAATTAAACATAGCAAGACAAGTTATTGTTAAATTGTGAATGTTACACACTAACTTATATATCTTTGATACATTCAAGAATAATTTGTTTCCCATTGTAAATATTATTAAGAGACAAATTACTATATCATTGACATTAAGCTTATGTAGACACTCTAGCGTATCTATCATTAAATTATCTTATTTCTTTTTTAAGTGTTAACATCCATTTCATTAAGACTTCTTGTTGTGCGTCATCGAAAGTGGGAGCTGTCGAGTTTTATCAATTAATAGTTCGTATATATAGAAGCAAAGGGAAAATGATTTCATATAATATATCATCTAATGAAAACCCTAAAATATTGATAACCTAGCTGGTATAACTGAAAGGAGATAATTATTATGAGGAGGGTTCGGTCAGTGAAGACAACCTTGAGGGAAATCAAGAGGTCAAATAAGCAGGGTTGAAGCTACAGTATTTGTCACGACCCAGGGGTACCCCCTAGATGTAACAAGGCACATAGACCTTAAAGGCTCCATGTAATACACTTAACATATTTCAAGTCAAGTTATAGAACAATAAAGAGTAAAAACACATTTCAAGTCCAAAGTTTTCATAAAGGAAAGCGGAAGTCTAGACTTGTCTCAATTAGCCATCTATTACAATAGTCGAATCAAATAGGGTCACAGCCCATACAACATAATCCAAAAGTCAAATACAAGAAAAAGGAACTACACATATAGCATCTGTCCTCGAAGCATGAGGACTCACCACAAGCAAGGAGAAATGAACAAATCCAAGCTCTAGCCACAATGGGGACCACCTTGAGAACCGGACCCTACACTTGGGAAAAAATGTAGGAAAATATGGGTTAGTACAAAAATGCACTAAGTATGATAGCCATGCATAAAACCTTGAAAACATGCTAAAAAGGACATTTTAGATTAAAATCATGCACTTTACCAAGTTTAGGATCACCAAGAAGATTAGTGTAAAAGCATATGTCATAAGCATATTCAACATATGTATCATCATATCATAATGGAAACATACCATAAGAACCATCAAAGCATACTTGTGCAATGCATGAATACAATTCCATAATCCCACCCGTGCTAAGTAAAGCTTCTTGAGTAACCATAGTTCATAATTCACGTTCTTGTTCACATTTTGTCATATTGGGAATAAGCCTTAACCGACATATACCATGTGAGCTAAACATGGAATCCTGTGTTACGCACACCGAAAAGGGTTGTCCTACTTGCCTAAGGTAAGACCATGGTTTGTTAGATTTTAGGTGGATCCACTAGCTAAAGACCTATGGGGGCACATAGTTTATGGGATAAGGAGATTGCTACTAGAAATCAGGACTTGACTAAGGTAGAAGGTTTCCATATCATGATATACATACTTTGTGAACCCGGACTCAACTAGCGTAGAAGGAACCCCTTTGGAAAGCCGAACTCAACTAGCGTAAAAGCTTCCATCTCATATTCATTATCCACTCGGTGCTAAGCATAATTCCCATTTAGTTCATATTAAATCTTGACTTAAGTTCATATTTATGGAAGGCCAGGTATATTGGGTCCTCTCGATGGGGCGTATACATCTGAATCCACATTTAGCTCATGTGGTTTTAAGTCGGTTATTAGTAGCTCCCACAGTCAGATTCTAGTGCATTGATCAGGTTCCCAATTATATTTCAGTATTCAATTTCAGCATGTTATGTACTTGGTCATTGCATTCAGTTTAGTTCATATTCAGTATATCTCAGTTTCTTTATCATATTCAGATTATATTATTGCTCAATATGATTTGTTCAGTTATATGCTTGTTCAGCCTTATCCTTATCTTGCATGCTCAGTACCTTTCAAGTACTGACGCATACTGTGCGCTACATCTTTTTGTGATGTAGGTTCAGGTCCTCATTATTCAGATCACGTGTAGATCGGTTCCCGATCTGTATTCAGCAGTATTAGTGGTGAGTCCTCATTCTTCAAGGACGATAGACATGTTCTTTATATTTAGTCTTTCATTCTAGTCTCAGTTTTACTAGAGTTAGCTAGGGGCATGTCCCAGCATCTCTAATCAGTTAGAAGCTTATTTGAGACATAGGCATATTCAACTTTAGTAGTTGGGTTATATTTCTGTATCTTAAACTCAATTCCAGTATTTATGTATTCAGACTTAGATTGGGTATTCCCCATCATTTAGTTTATCTCATATTTTTAGCTTCCACATAGTATCAATTTAAGTATGCTTATGATATGCCATCTCAGGGTAAGCTTGGGGTCACTCGTGATCCTAGGTCTCGTGTTTACGTCAAGGGGGGTAGCCTCGAGGCGTGACAAAATTGGTATCATAGCATTAGGTTTAAGAATCCTATGATGTCTAAAAAGCTTCACTAAGTAGAGTCCCTTTAATGAGTGTGAAGCGCGCCACACCTATGAGGGGAGGCTACGAAGTGTCTTAGGAAAAACATCCACTTTCTTGTTATTCTTATCGTGTGTGGGTATGATCTATTTACTAACTCGATGTTATGCATTTCAAATCACTCCTCCTCATAGACCTTACACAAGGAATGCTAACGCCTGCAATGCTAACACAGTTCCTGCAGTCCCAGAACATGAGGTTTCGAATGTAGAGTTTAGGAACACTATCCTACTTTTGGCTCAGAGTGTAGCAAACCAAAACATTTAGCAGGTTCCAGTTCCTACGGATTTTAGTGGTGGATTATTGGAAGCTAGGGTTTGAGATTTTGTCCGGATGAATCCACCTGAGTTTCTAGGGTAGCAAGTTGGTGAGGACCCCCAAAACATCATTGATGAGGTCAAGAAAATAGTTGGAGTGATGCAAGTGACTGGAAACTTAAGGGTAGAGTTGGCATCCTACCAACTTAAGGATGTGGCTCATATATGGTTCAAAGAGTGGAAGGAAAATATGGGTGAGAATGAAGCTCCTGTGACTTGGGAGTGTTTTACCGGAGCTTTTCTGGACAGGTTCTTCCGAAGAGAGTTGAGGTAAGCTAAGGCTCAGGAATTTATGAATTTGAGACAAGGTTCTATGTCAGTCCAAGAGTAAGGAATTAAGTTCACCCAACTCTCTAGGTATGCTCCACATATGGTTGCCGATCACATGGCACAAATGAGTAAGTTCCTTTTTGGGGTATCTGACTTGGTGAAGATAGAGTGCAGAAGTGCTATGTTGTTGGAGGATATGAACATCTCTAGGCTCAGGACTCATGCTCAACAGGCTGAGGGAGATAAGCTTAGAGAACTATCTAAGGACAACAAAAAGGCTAGAACATGCAACTATGAGTACTCTCAGCAAAAATCATGGGGTGGAAATCGCTCACAATTTCAGTAGAAATCTTCAGCCCCAACACCTTTATCAACTAGTGCTCCATCCCCTAGGTTTCGACAGGATCAAAAAAGTAGGGCATCAGGCTCTAAGTATCAGGTTCCAGAACCTACCCAACTTGTCCAAAGTGTTGTAAGAACCATCCGGGCGAGTGTCTTGCAGGAAAGGAATGATGTTTTGGGTGTGGTCACACTATGAGAAATTTGACTTACTACAACGCTTGTGTCGCTACTGTTATACAATCGTAGCAATAGCTCACCTATTACAACGGTTATAACTGTTGCAAAATATACTTGGATCTAATAGAACAATTCTTAAATGAACCGTTGCATCATCACTATAACTGTCCTTATAGAGATTCTGTGGCTACAAATTTTAGAATCGTTGCAATAGATGACTCTATGGCAACAATTATTTTAGGAAAAATATTGCGCTTCTGATTTTTATCCCTAAAATATGTTTCCCTCCCCAAAAATATATTTCCCTCCATTAATTTTGCAAAGCACCAACTATTTTCATCTCATTAAAAAATCTAAATGAAAAAAGCCCTTTCCCATTAAACCCCTTTTCAACCAAAGAAACTACTCAACAAATTTTCAGCGAAGCTTGGGTGAGGAAAACAACAGCGAACAACAATCTCTGTTGTGAATCTCGTTGGTCCTCTTTGACAGCGAGGTTCGACAACGAATTCTTGCATATAAAGGTGAATAATTTTTAAGTTTTTAAGTTTTCTCTGCTAGTTCATGATTTCTAAGTCCCCATTGAATGATTTTTGAAAAATCTTAAAGAATAATATATGGGTTAGTCTTAAATCTATGTTATTTGTTCTAATATAGGTAGTGTTTACATTTCCCCTGTTTAACTCTGTGACATATAGTGAAACAGGAAAACAAGCCACTTTTTTGTCTTCGTATATTTTTATTTGCATGTCTTTTTTGCAGAGTCGATGCTCTCCCTACAATTGATAAGCTATTTGATTGTGGGGTGTCGGACTATCAAAATTAAAGCTATGGTTGAGTATTTAGGGTTAAACTAGAAGAGGATTTAGGGTTGAGTCAATCTCTGGTTCTAAATTGAAAACACTAATGCTTTCTAGTTGTCTGTGCTATATGCAAGCTGACTAACTTGGGAAATCCAAAATATAATTGCTTTGTACCTATGCGTAGTGACTTTAAGATAAGCTAGATTGTTATTAAATATGCCCTCTTTATTGTTTAAGAGTTTCCTTGTCTTTATTGAAATGAATTTGATGGAAAATATTTGAGGGTATCGTTATCAAATATTTCTTTGTATTGCAAAAGACACAAAAGATACAAGAAGCCAGCCGTTGGTAAAGTAGAACTGTAGAAAAATATGTTAGAAACCTTTTTATGTTCTCTTCGCAGTGTTGCTGCCCCCGAAAAGGTAACTCCTTGTGACCTCAACTCGTTTAAGCCGGCATTTTGTTTTGATAATCCGAAGCTTGCTGTCAGCTTTTGTTCTACTTTGCTCAAATGCTTCTTTTCTTCTTTGATGTACTGTTGATCCCTAGTGATGGACTGTTTGGTTGCAAATTGAGTGTGTCTTAGTTGTTTGAGGTATAAGTTATGCTCTTGTGTTTGATGTTGTTTTATTCGTGAGTGATATGCCTTCAATCACTGGCTCCTTTGAATGGTCTTAGTCTAGTATGTTTAAGGAGTTATCAATCGATTTTTTTGAAGTTTGGTTAACATGGATTGTAGTTGTCGGGTTACTTTACTGTTCGTCTAGTTTAGCTTGCGTTCTTGCTTCCTTTTACTTACCAGATTACGTTGATTAATATTTTTTTGCGTGCATGTTTGTGATATTTGGAACTTCTTCTTTCATCTTTAACTAATTCCAGTGAGTTGAAAGAGCATAGAACTGGGAAGTTGCGACTATCCACCTAGTTCTTGTGATTTCTTTGCTTATTTCATTAATCCTTGACTTGTATTCTCATTTTATATACGTGATTTAATTGCCTTTGGATCGGTAGCAGTTTATGTGGTGTAGTAAGTATTGCTTTCAAGTGAGATGGGACTGATTTTGTTGTTAAGTTTTGGATTTGGCTTCCCCCATAGATATTTGTCATTTATTCAAATATTGGAATTTATTTGGCTTGATCTTCCAGTAGTTTGGTTTGTGCTTAGTTCCATGGATATTTTACTTCAGATCAATCGGCTCTTAATTCGGAGGGATTAATGTGTGTTGTGAGTGGCATCAGTTACTGTAGAATGTGTCGCATTCTCCTCCTTGGCATAGCTTAAATGTTGAGATAATTTTGTTAGCTTTGAATCTGCAAAAAGACTAATGCTTTCTGGTTGTCTGTGCTATATACAAGCTGGCTCACTTGGGAGATCCAAAGTATAATTGCTTTGTACATGTGCCTAGTGATTTTAGGATAAGCTAGATTGTTATTGAATATGCCCTCTTTATTGTTTAAAAGTTGCCTTGTCTTTATTGAAATGAATTTGATGGAAAATCTTTGAGGGTTTAGTTATCAAATATTTATTTGTATTGTAAATGACACAAAAGATACAAGAAGCCCTTGGTAAAGTAGAACTATAGAAGAATCAGTTAGAAACCTTTCTGTGATTTAATAATAATCCTTTTTCTTGTCCTTTTGCTTAGTATGATGGTTACTTGAAGAATTTAACCATCCTACTATTTGGAGAACTTCCAATATTTTCTTCATTATTTTATGGGGATGGAATAAAAAAAGTAATAGTTCAAAGTTGTATCCTGGTTAGAACTTTTTCTTGACAAAGTTAGGCATTCTGTTAAAAAGACATCAAGAAGATGTGAGGTTACAAAAGTACAACTCCCATAGCCCTTTTACATTGTATCAAAATGTTCATCAGTACTAATAACATGGATTAATTTCGTCTCCTCTCCCCAAAAATTGGTAAGAAAACATCAAGCTTTAAGAGAATGATTTGGAGTTGGGATTCCTTCCAAACATCTTCAATTCCTTTCAGTCCAATAACACAAAAAAATAACTGCAGGGATCTGCTGAAGAACTTTTGGTAAAGAAACTTTTCTTTGGTTTTTCTGCAATAACTGCATAACATGAATTGTACCAATATTGCACTCAGTGTGGAATGCATGAGTTAGGCACACGTTATGGGCTAGATCTCTGCTACAATCAAAAGCCTGGTATTTAAGTGGAGAAAGGTAAAGGGGTGTGCCTGTTATCTGTCAAGTTTCATACGGCACTGGCCCTCGAGGATTTCTCGGTTACCAATAAGAGGAATAAAATAGATTGTCCTAATTACTTTTTCCATGTGAACAATCAACTCGGTTACTTCTTTATGAATACGTGAAATGGTTTGCTAGAATCAAAATAAATGTACTGATAGTTATTTGCTTGATGCAGTCTGTTGCATTGTTGTGTGACTACTTAAGTTTTGTTCAAGAGCACGACCAATCAGGTTGTACACTTTTTGCAGCTAGGATTTCAAAGGTGAGAAATCTGTTTGAGTGTGCCCTTATTGCTGCGTATAATCTATGTTATTTTCTCTAATCTAGCTCTGCCATATAATCTATGTTATTTTCTCTAATCTACGTCTCTGTGTAAATGAAAATTTAGATACTAAATGTTGCAGCAACATTACTAGTCAGTGGGCGAGTTGATAACTTAGCTGAAGGAGTAGCAACAACCCATACAAAACATCAATCAGGGGAAAGCTCTCAATACTCTTAATCTTTGGATTGGTGTTTCGACGGTAAGTCAAAATGATACTACTGAAATACAGATTACAGAATTATGAGCTCTTTTTGTTGGATTAGAGAACAAAGCGATGATGTCTTCCCATCCTCAATTTTTTTGAAAATTCAAGTATTAATTATGGTATATTTTGTTCTTCATATTATTGGTCTGAGATGTGCCTTATTTTTATTGAAGTAGATTAAGTAACAAGTGTTGATTGGTGCTATCTTGTCCTCAACACTTAAAGAAAATAAAACTTGAAGTTGTAATGGTGTGATTTTCTCATTTCCGTGATAAATATGTAGGCCAAGAGTCGAGAGTCATTATTCCTAAAATTTATTTGTTGACAATTCAACCTGACTAGATAGTGTAGAATATTGGAATACTATTTTTCTATAATTAGTTTTGCTTCTGATTTTTAGTCATTCATTTGTATAAAATTTCTTAAATGGTAGAAGTTGCTAATAACTTAACTTGTCAATAGTTTTTGGGTTCTACTATTAGTACTGCCACTGTTTGGTTGTGAATTGATGTGGAGGTTTGAGATTTGATTAATCTAAAACTTTGAAAGGTTAAGTTCTATTGATATTGCTTGTACTCATGAATTTATTGGCTTTAATGTTTTGCTCATGTCATGTAGGATATATATTCAATGGATTTTGGAGATAAAAGTTGGATGAATCTCCGAACATCCACCAACGAATATATTCATGAATTTAATGATTTTCTTCATAAAGCATTTGAACGAGGTTCCCAAGAGAAATAATTATTCCTGAAGCTGTATACAATTGGACTATGGTAACAATTCGAGAGGCTTGGAGAACAAAAAGAAGTGATTTGAAGATGACTTATTACGATCCATATGACAATGATGATGTTCGAATGACAAAAAGGCCTGGTAATATTCCAGAATGTTGATTTATTGAGCTCCTCAAATATTGGAAGTCTAAAAAATTCAAGGTAAAACTGTAGTTCAGAATCTCAAATTTTTAGCTTATTCATTTCGTGATCTCTTCTGTGATATCATTGCTGCTTCTTCTTTATTTTTTCTTTTACTTTCTCTTCTTCTATTCACTTCTCTATTGTAATATGTTGCAGCTTCTTTCTTCATTCGGTGTGGTAGTCAAAAACTAAAACAACTTGTTTACAAGACACATGACTGTTATAAAGGGTTGTCAGCCTGCTTTGGTCTCTATATTGGCTTGAATTAAAACTTGACTAATGTTATGAGTTTGATAATTGTAGCAGCCTCCCAAATTTGTTTTCTCACTGTCATACCTTATTTTGCATATTCTCATTTAGCAGAAGGATTATTAACTACATGTATCTTAACGAGAGACTTCAATATTGACATACACATGAATCTGTAAGATAAGCTTTTCGGTGGTGTTATGGTTATTAGGTTGTAAGTTTTCACTGTTTGATTCAGATTTTATTTATGTTTGAAGATTGTATGAGTCAAGCTTTGAAAGTGACAAAAGTAATTGAGGTTTGCAGATTGGTTTTGGCTTCACATGATAGCAATTCTCGTACTTATATTGAATTTAGATCTTCCTTTAAACCATTTCGTAGTCGAAAATAATTTCATATGACAGATTCTCAAATGTCGTTCAAATAAAGATGTTCTTTAGTTAGACTTGTTAAAACAGAATTACTGAGATATTGACCTCGCCTAGTAGAAAGATAAGGGGAAAATATCATCTAAGGATCTCTTTGTGGTTACAAGAACAAGAAAACCCGGGAGTTTGTTCATGGCATCGAATGAAAATACTATGAATAAAATTGTATGAGTACTGTCTATTTTCAATTTTTTATTAAGATAAATTATTTACTTAAATTTTAATTTGTAAGACTATGTTTGTTGGATATGCTTTGGTAGGTTGAAATGGATGAAATTGAAAAACAAATTAGCACAAATGGTCAGTTTGTTGATGCATTTTCAGCCGTCATGGGTCCTGAACATCCGGGATGTCTAAGACTCTATGGAGTAGAGTTACAAAGACTACTTTGAAGAAAAAAATTGACAATTCGGAACCATCTTTAAATGCAACAACTGATGGAGTGCAACAAATGCAAGAAAGGATGCAAAAATGGAGAAACAAATGGAGGAACAAAGGAAAACTGTGCGACAAGAAGTTATTGCAGATGTAATTGCACAACTTAAGCATGAGGGATTAGTTGATCCTAACATACTAGCAGCATTGTCCATTCCTTCACCAAGAGAAGCTACTTCTGTTCAAGGGGCTGAGCAAGGTTGGTGTCGCTAATTCTATGTTTTGACTGTTTCTTCTTCTTCTTCTTCTTCTTCTTCTTCTTCTTCTTCTTCTTCTTCTTCTTCTTCTTCTTCTTCTTCTTCTTCTTCTTCTTCTTCTTCTTCTTCTCAAGGTTGGTGTCGCTAATTTTATTTTTCTTCTTCTTCTTCTTCTTCTTCTTCTTCTTCTTTATGTTTCTCTTGCAACTCTATTTCCTTTCTCTATTGCGACTTTGTTTATTTTTCTATTAAGAATCTTTTTTCTTGCTCTTGTTCTTCATTTTCTATTACAAATATTTTTTTGTTTTTCAATCATATTATTTCACAGTAATTTGGAAGTAGAAAACTGTATACTGTTAGCTACGCTTGAAAGTCTTTTTTTAATGTAATGGTAGACTAGTTTGTACTCTTAGCTATATTTGAAGCTTTATACTCTTAGATACAGTTGGAACTTTTTCCAGTGGTTTTCTTTGAAATGCTTTATCACCCCTAGCTGAGTTATCATTGTTTGGTTGTATATTACCCATAATAGTTATCTATCGCGACTGATTTTTTGATCGAACAATATAAGAGACTAATGAGTACAGCCTAGTACTCAACCTTGTTGTTAGCTATTTACTTTGTAGGTGGCCTTGTCGGCCATTGAATTTTACTTGTACTGATGCTATATATTAGTGAGGCTATTAGTGAAGTAATATAAAACGTACCATTGGTGAAGATGCTATTAGTTTTAGTTAAATTTGAATTCTACTTGTAGTGACGAAATATCTCCTGAAACTATGCTAGGTTTGTTTAATGTTATTTGAGTTTATTGAGTTTATGTCTGTTTTAGATATAGAGTAAAAACTTTTGAATATAACACTATTGTGGAGCCATTATGCTTTCGCAAGAAAATTGCTACATTATTTTATATTTTTACTAATTGTATGTAGGTGATGAAATCGAAGAAGGCGATGAAAGCAGTAGTGAAGATTTGACATAAGAGCTGAATTGTTGATTTTAACTTTACCGATGTTCTAGAAATCTTTTATTTTTGAAGATTGAAAACTGTGTGTGCTGCATGTGTTTCACCCTTTTTGAATGGTCAAAAAATATTTGTATATTTTGCTTTTATCGATATTAGCCAACCATGGATCTTGAATTATAATTTTTGTAATGAACACTTCTTCTCATGAACGATTTATGTGTATTTTATGTTATAAAATTACTGCAATAGCTCAGTAATATAATATTTGTGGAAGTGCACCAATAATATATATATATATATATAGCTTAATAGTAATTGTTGCAAAAAGTAAAAGCTGTTGCAATACCTTGTAATAATCATTGTATTACCATGTAATAGTTATCGCATTATTCTATCATACCCGTAGCAATAGCCATTGAGCAACATTTATAATTGTTTAAAATTGTTGCCTTACCATATGAAAATCGTTGCAATACAATGAAATGGCGGTTGAATATAAAGAAAAATTGTAGCCATTGCTTCAAAAGAACTGATGCATAAAACTATTTTCCGACGGTTCATAACCGTACCAATACAACACTAATCGTTGGCAATTAATTAAAGTGATAACTATTGCAATAGGTCTATCTACTGCTACAGTTATGGAAACCGTCGCACCAAACCGTGGCAACAAATCTATAGCTACGCGATCTGTTGTAGCGGTTGCATTATCCATGGCCTTAGACCTATGGCTATGGTAGGATAGTCTATTGCAATGGTAAATGAACCGTGACACTAGATCGAATTTCTAGTAGTGTCAGACTGGTCATAGGTTGAGGGATTGCCCTTCTTCTAAACTGGGATAGGGAGGTAACAATAGTAGGGCTCAGTCTACAGCTCCAGCAGCACCAACAGGTCACCCAACTCAGTAGGGTGTTTCATCTGGTACAGGTGGCGGTCACCGCCAAAACAGGTTGTATGCTCTCTAGGCTCGCCAGGACCAGGAAGATGCTCCTGATGTGGTCACTTGTACGTTATGGGTCTTTCATTTAGATGTTTATGCTTTGTTAGATCTAGGAGCTACTCTTTCCTTTGGAACTCCATATATAACATTAAACTTTGGTGTCAGTCCAGAAACTCTTTCAGAACCCTTCTCAGTCTCTACTCTAGTTTGTGACCCAGTTATAGCTAGACGGGTATATAGAAATTGCCTTTTCACAGTCTCTTAGAAAGTCACCACAATAGATCTTCTAGAGTTAGAAACGGTAGACTTTGATATCGTTCTAGGCATGGATTGGTTGCATTCCTGTTATGCCTTAGTCGATTGTAGAACTAGGATCGTTCGTTTCAAGACGAGCCAATCATAGAATGTAAGGGTAGTAGCTCAGTGCCTATGGGTTAATTTATATCTTACCTTAAGGCCAGAAAGATGATCTCTAAGGGTTATCTCTATCATCTAGTTCGGGTTAAGGATTTAAGCTCTGAAACCCCAACTCTTGAGTCAGTTCCGATAGTAAATGAGTTTCCTGAAGTGTTTCCATAAGATCTTCCCAGAGTTCCTCCCGAAAGGGAAATCGACTTCGAAATTGTTATCCTTCCAGATACCCAACATATTTCGATTCCTCCTTACAGAATGGTTCCAGCTAAGCTTAAGGAATTGAAAGAGCAGTTGAAAGACCTTCTAGAAAAAGGCTTTATCAAACCTAGTATTTCCCCATGGGAAGCACCAGTGTTGCTCGTGAAAAAGAAAGATGGCTCTCTCAGGATGTGCATTGACTACCGACAGTTAAAGAAAGTCAAAATCAAGAATAAGTAACCTATCCCCAGGATTGATGACTTGTTCAACCAACTTCAGGGTGATAGTCATTTTTTGAAGATAGACCTCAGATTCGATTATCATCAGCTCAGAGTCAGAGATAGTGACATCCTAAAAATAGCCTTCAGAACTCGGTATGGTTATTATGAATTTGTAGTTATGTATTTTGGACTAACCAATGCTCTACAGATTTCATGTATCTAATGAATAGGGTGTTCAAGCAGTATTTGGACTTGTTCATTATCGTTTTTATTGATGATATCCTCATTTAATCTAGGAATGAGGAAGAACAAGCGACTCATTTGAGGGTTGTCACGCAAACTCTCAAGGATCGCCAGTTATTCGATAAGTTTAGCAAATGTGAGTTTTGGTTACAATCAGTTGCTTTCCTTGGGCATATAGTGTCTGGCAAAGGGATTTGAGTGGATTCTCAGAAAATAGAGGTAGTGAAGCAATGGCCCAGACCCACCTCTCTAATAGATAATAGAAGTTTCTTGGGTTTAGCCGGTTACTACAGAAGGTTTGTGGAAGGATTTTCATCCATAGCTTCTACATTGACTAAGTTGACTCAGAAAAAGGTCAAGTTTCAGTTGTCAGATCAGAACTGAAAACTATGTTGACTACATCTCTTGTTTTGACTCTACCAGAGGGTTCAGACGATTATGTGATCTATAATAATGCATCCAGAGTCGGCTATGGATGTGTGTTGATGCAACGAGGTAATTTTATAGCTTATGCTTCTAGACAACTTAAGGTGCATGAGAAGAACTATCCAACCTATGACCTCGAGCTTGCTGTCGTAGTATTTTCCCGAAAGATTTGGAGACATTACTTGATTGCTGTTCACGTAGATCTCTTCACAGACCATAAAAGCCTTCAGTATGTTTTCACCCAAAAAGAGTTGAATCTTCGCCAGAGGAGATGGCTTGAATTCCTCAAGGATTATGACATGAATGTGCTTTACCATCCTGGTAAGACCAATGTAGTAAGTGATGCTCTTAGCAGGCTATCTATGGGTAGTGTAGCACATGTTGAGGAAGAAAGAAAATAATTAGCCAAAGGTGTTCACTGGCTTGCTCGCTTCGGAGTTTGCCTTATGAACATATTAGATGATGGTGTGACAGTTTAGGCTTCATTGGTAGCATAGGTTAAGGAAAAACAGGGCAGTGATCCTATATTGCTTCAATTGAAGGGTGAAGTTCATCATAAAAAAGTTGAGGTGTTCTCCCAAGGGGAAGATGGTGTGCTTCGCTACCAGGGTCATTTATGTGTTTCTTAGGTGGGTGAGTTGAGACAGTAGATCCTTACAGAAGTCCATAACTCTAGGTATTCTATTCATCCAGGTGCCACCAAGATGTACCATGATCTGCGGGAAATCTTTTGGTGGAATGACATGAAGAGGGATATAGCAAATTTTCTGGATAAGGGCCCTAATTGTCAACATGTGAAGGTAGAATATCATAAACCAGTAGGGATGAGTCAAGAGGTTAACATTCCTACATGGAAGTGGGAAGTGATCAACATGGACTTCATCACAGATTTACCTTGTACTCGCAGGCAACATGATTCCATTTGGGTAATAGTAGACAGAGTTACTAAGTCCGCTCACTTTTTGGCTGTTAAGACTACAATTTAGGCAGAGGACTACACCAAGCTTTACATTAATGAGA
Source organism: Solanum tuberosum (assembly GCF_000226075.1). Classification (NCBI taxonomy): domain Eukaryota; kingdom Viridiplantae; phylum Streptophyta; class Magnoliopsida; order Solanales; family Solanaceae; genus Solanum; species Solanum tuberosum. The sequence continues at coordinate 1,606,428 of NW_006238939.1, read as the reverse complement.
TAGTCAGGTTTCATGGGGTGGGGTTCCTTTGTCCATCATTTCAGATAGAGGTCCTCAGTTTACCTCTCATTTCTTAAACTCGTTTCAGAAAGGTCTTAGTACTCAGGTAAATCTCATAACAACATTTCATCCGCAGACGGATTGTCAGGAAGAGCGTACCATTCAGACCTTAGAGGACATGTTGTGTGCTTGCATGATCGACTTCAAGGGTAGTTGGGATGATCACCTTTCTCTTATAGAGTTCGCCTACAATAACAATTAGCATTCTAGTATTCAGATGGCCCCTTCTGAGGCATTGTATAGGCGTAGATATAGATCTCTTGTTGGTTGGTTTGAAGTAGGTGAAGCAGCCTTATTGGGCCAGATTCGGTTCATGATGATATGGAAAAATTTCAGCTCATCAGAGAAAGACTTAAGACAGTTAAGAGTCATATGTCTTATGTAGATGTGAGGAGAAGGGACTTAGAGTTTTAGATTGATGATTGGGTTTTCCTGAAAGTGTCACCTATGAATGGGGTGATGAGATTTTGCAAGAAAGGAAAGCTCGGTACCAGATATGAAGGTCCTTACAGGATCTTGAAAATAATTGGTAAAGTGGCTTATGAGTTAGAGTTGCCAGCAGAATTAGCAGCAGTCCATCTAGTCTTTCACATTTCCTTGTTGAAGAAATGTATGGGTGATCCAGCATCTATAGTGACAATAGAAAGTGTGGCTGTGAAGGATAGTCTCACCTATGAAGAGGTGCCAGTTGAAATTCTTGATCGTTAGGTTCGAAGGTTGAGAAATAAAGAAGTCACTTCAGTTAAGGTTTTGTGGAGAAGTCAGTCCGTAGAGGGTGCTACTTGGGAAGCAGAAGGAGCCATGAAGGCCAAGTATCCTCATCTCTTTCCTTTCAATTCCATTCCAGCTTGAGGTAATAGTTCCTATCCAGTCTCTCAGTTTACTCTTGCATGATTTCAGTCTTAGTATCATGTTCTTTCAGTTAGTCTTGCATTTTCTGCATGACCTTAGAACTCAGTTAAGTCAGAAAGAACTTTTTGTACTTAGTGGTAGGCATTGCAACTCTTTTCCTCCATATTTATCTAGTTTAGTCTTCATTCGAGGATGAATGTTCCCAAGGGGGAGATAATGTATCACCCCAGATTCAAAGGGAAAAAATGCAGATTTTCAAAAGTTGCAAATGCCACCAACGGAGACCACCTACAGACCGTAGGGAGACCCATGGACCGTAGGTGGGATTCGTGGTTGGCTACCTGCAACCCCCTGCCCAGAATTCTAGAAAATTCAGCCAATGGTCAACCTACGCCAGGACGTACGGACCATATGTCAGACCACAGTCCATGGTCCAGGCTGTGGTTCTAACCCCCAACTTTCAGCTCCCAGACACTAGTCGACACCCTACCAGAATGGACCGTCAGTCAGTTCGTGGTCCGTTGGTCAGGGGCCATCGATGGCCTCGGCAGTTTAAAGTCAAGGGTCATTCGGTCTTTTCCCTTGTGCGTTGGACACCTAAACTACATCGTTTAACCCCTAAACTACATCATTTTGGTATGTTTTAGCCTAGAAACTTAATCAGAACCTACCCTATTCAATCATTCACCAAAAAATCATCGATATTAGAGCAAAACAAGAGAGAAAAGTTGAGCAGCCCTCTCCAAAAAAGCAACAAGTTTTCCTCAGTTCCAACCGCAAAAATCAAAAGATTTCTCCATGGAATTCGTTACTAGGTATGCGGGATTTCACTACTGGGTTCCTTTCACCCATTAGGTCCCTGGAATTCAGTCAGATTCTTGATTCCCTTCATATTATCTAAACCTAAGGTTTCTTAAACTTTAGATATTATTGTGATTTAGTTGTTAGAACATTCCTAATTAGATTTTCATATTATTGTAACATTGTTGCTAAGTTCCTTGGATGAAATTCAGAAGCCTAGTTGTGTAGATTCGTTTAGTTCATGAATTACACTAGCTGGGACAGATAAAGAGATATACATGCCTCCGTTTCCAAATGTTTCATTATCAGTATTTAATGGTGCATATTTTGTTAGCATGTCAGAACAATGAGCTATCCAGTATATTTCAGTTGTGTTATATTGTACATATATTTAGTTGGGAGTAGGCTTTATACCAAGTTGGACTAGGGTTAGTCACCCTCATAGTACCAGAACTACGTGCCCATGTAGGTTTGTAAGTTCCCTCTGTGGGCATCATATTTAGTGATCACGCCAGTTATGCCTCTATAACCTTGGCAAAGTATATTGGGTCATCTCGATGGGGTGTATACATCAGACTCCACATTGAGCTCATGTGGTTTTATGTCGGTTATTAGTAGCTCCTACAGTAAGATTCTAGTGCATTAACCAGGTTCCAGTTATATTTCAGTATTCAGTTTCACCATGTTATGTACTTGATCATTGCATTCAGTTTAGTTCATATTCAATATATCTCAGTATCTTTATCATAATCATATTACATTATTGCTCAGTGTGCTTTGTTCAGTTATATGCTTGTTCTGCTTTATCCTTATCCAGCATGCTTAGTACCTTTCAAGAGCTAACAAATACTCTGCGCTACATCTTTTTATGATGTCGGTTAAGGTCCTCAACATTTAGATCACGTGTAGATCGGTTGAGCAGTATCAGTGGCGATTCCTCATTCTTCGAGGATGATAGACATGTTCTTTATATTTCTTCCTTTCATTTTAGTTTCAGTTTTACTAGAGTTAGCTGGGGTATTTCCCAGTATCTCTAGTCAGTTAGAGGGTTATTTTAGACATAAGCAGATTTAGCTTTAGTATTTGAGTTATAGTTCAGTATCTTAAACTTTATTCTAGTATTTATATATTCAGACTTAGATTGGTTATTCGCTATCATTTATTTTATATCATGTTTTAGCTTCCGCACAATACCTGTTTAAGTATGCTTATGATATGCTAGCTCTGGGTTAGCTTGGGGTCACTTGTTACTAGGTTCTGTGTTTACGTCAAGGGGGTAGCCTCGGGGTGTGAAAAGTGCAGCTAGGCAATGAGGTTGTCCATCAAGATAACATGGCTCAGTGTTATGCCTTTGTGGGAAAGAGTGAGGTAGAGTCTTCTGATGAAATGATCACAAGTACTATTCTTGTCTGTGACCGGATGGCTACTATTTTCTTTGATCCGGGTTCTACCTATTCATATGTGTTAGTTCAGTTTACCTTGGGATTTGATGCGGTTTGTGATGTACTTTATGCCCCCATCCATATTTCTACCCTAGTTGGAGAGTGTCATAGTCACCCATGTATATCGTGCTTGTCCTAGTGTGTTTATGGGTTTTAAAACTTGAGCTGATTTAGTTATTTTGGATATGACTAACTTTGTCATAATCTTAGGAATAAATTGGTTGTCCCCCTATTATGTTGTACTTAATTGTAATACTAAGTCTGTGACTCTAGAGATCCCGGGTAGGGAAAAGTTAAAGTGGGAAGGGGTATACAAGCCTAAGCCAGCTAAGGTCATATCTTTCATTCGGGATAGAAAACTGATGGGGCAGAGGTGTTTGCCATTTTTACTCATATTAGGGAGGTTGATATTGAGGCTCCTTCTATTGAGTCTATCCCTGTAGTGTCAAAATTTAGAGAGGTGTTTCCTACCGATTTGCCTAGTATGCCTCTGGACAGGGATATAGATTTCTGCATTGACTTGGAACCTAACACTCACTCCATTTCCATTCCTCCTTATCGAATGGCTATGATGGAATTAAGAGAGCTTAAAGCTCAAATCCAGGATCTTCTGGATAAAGGGTTCATCCATCCTAGTGCTTCCCTGTGGGGTACGCCTCTTGTTTATTAAGAAAAAAGATGGTAGTATGAGGATGTGCATAGGCTATCGACAATTGAATAGGATCACCATTCGAAATAATAATCCATTGCCTTAGATAGATGATCTTTTTTACCAGTTGAAGGGTGCCTCAGTTTTCTCTAAAATTGATTTAAGGCCTGGTTACCATCAATTAAAGATTAGGCCTGAAGATGTACTAAAAACGGCATTCAGGACCTGCTATGGGCACTATGAGTTTCTAGTGATGTCGTTTGGGTTGACAAATGCACCTGAAACTTTCATGAGTTTGATGAATGGTGTGTTCAAGCCATTTCTGGATTCGTTTGTTATTGTTTTTATTGATGATATTTTGGTCTATTCGAAAAGTGAGGAAGAGCATGTTGACCATCTTCATATAGTTTTGGGTGTCCTTGGGAGACAAAAGTTATATGCTAAATTTTCCAAGTGTGAGTTCTGGTTTAATTTAGTTGCCTTTTTAGGGCATGTGGTTTCAAGGGAAGGGGTAATGGTAGATCCCCAATAGATCGAAGCAGTCATGAATTGGGTCCGGCCTTGTATTTTGACTTAAATTAGGAGTTTTGTGGGACTCGTCAGCTACTATAGTCAGTTTGTGAAGATTTTTGCTTGTATATCGCCACATATCTGACAAGAATACCCAAAAAGGAGGTGCCTTTCGAATGGACTGAAAAAAGTGAGAAGAGCTTTCAAAAGCTCAATTCTCTTCTAACCACAACACCTATTTTGGCAATACCTATGGAAGGTAAAGATTGCATTGTTTATTGTGATGCTTCACATTTGGGTTTGGGTGTTGTGTTGATGCAGGATAAGAATGTCATAGCTTATTCATCATGGTAGTTGAAGGTGCATGAGAGGAACTACCTGATACATGATTTGGAGTTGGCAACGGTAGTGTTTTCCCTTATGATCTGGCGGTATTACCTTTATGGTGTCAAGTGTGAGGTGTTTACCGACCATCATAGTTTACAACATGTATTCACTCAAAAAGATCTAAATCTGAGACATTGAAGGTGGATGGAGTTACTTAAGGATTATGATGTCACTATCTAGTATAATCTGGTAAGTCTAACGTGGTGGCAGACGCATTAAGCCGAAAGGCAATGAGTATGGGTTGTCTAGCTTGCTTGGGTATATCCAAGTGACCTTTGGCTAAAGAGATATAGACTTTGGAGTCTAAGTTCATGCAGTTGGGCATCTCAGAGAAAGGTGGGGTGTTAGCTGGAATTGAGGTTAGGCCCACGTTCATTGCGGAAATCAAGGCCAAACAGTTTGAGGATGAGAATTTGAATGAGCTTAGAAAGAAGACGCGGGTGTATGGCAAGGCACAAGATATGACTTTTAATGCGGGGTGTGTGCTCAATTTTAAAGGAAGAGTTTGTGTTCCTCGAGTAGATGACTTGATTCAGAAAATGTTGACAGAATCCCATGGTTCACGGTATTCCATTCATCCGGGTGTGACCAAGATGTAGCAAGATTTGAAATGACTTTATTGGTGGCCTGACATGAAGAAAGATATATCTGAGTTTGTGGCTAAGTGCCAAAACCGCCAACAAGTAAAATATGAGCATTAAAGGCCTGCAGGGTTGCTTCAGCGGATACCAATTCCGCATTGAAAGTGGGAAAGGATAGCTATGGATTTCGTGGTTGGTCTCCCCAAGACCTTTGGAAAGTTTGATTCCATTTGGGTGGTGGTTGACAGACAGACTAAGTCAGCCTACTTAATTTCAATCAGAGTAGACTATAATGCACAACAGCTAGCTAAAGTGTATGTGAAGGAGATAGTGAGTCTGCACGGTGTGTCCTTTTCTATTATCTCAGATTGTGGTACGCAGTTCACTTCCAAGTTTTAGGGAAAATTGCATGAGGAGTTAGGCACTCAACTATCTTTTAGCAAAACCTTCCATCCACAAATGGATGGATAGTGAGAGATAAATATTCAAGTGTTAGAGGACATGTGGAGGGCATGTGTGATTGACTTTGGAGGACATTGGGACAAATTTTTACCTTTGTGTGAATTCTCCTATAATAACAGTTACCACTCCAGCATAGACATGGCCCCATTCGAGGGACTTTATGGGATGAGATGTAGATCACCCATAGGATGGTTTGAGGATGGAGATATGAAACCTTTCGGGGTGGATTTGGTGAAGGATGCTTAAGATAAGGTGAGAAGCATCCAAGCTAAGCTTCTGGCAGCCCAGAGTTGATAGAAAAAGTACGCCGATCATATGGTAAGGGACATGGAGTTTCAGGTTGGTAAACAAGTTCTTCTTAAAGTGTATATGGTAAGGGACATGGAGTTTCAGGCTGGTGAGCAAGTTCTTCTTGAAGTGTCACCCATAAAAGGGGTGATGAGATTTGGCAAGAAGGGCAAGCTTAATCCTCAATACAGTGGACCATTTGAGATCCTTGACAGTGTAGGGCCATTGGCTTATAAGTTGGCCTTACCTCCTAGCTTATATGGAGTTCATCAAGTGTTTCATGTGTCCATGTTGAAGATGTATCATGGGGACGGTGATTACATCATAAAATGAGACTCAGTGTTAGTAGACAAGGACCTTCAGTATGAGGAGGAACCGATTGCAATTTTTGATCGTGATGTCTGGAGGTTAAGGACCAAGGAGATCAAGTTTGTGAAAGTTCAATGGAAGCATTTTCCGGTTGAAGAAGCTACATGGGAGGTCGAGAAGGACATGCAAGATAAGTATCCTCAGTTGTTCGCCGATTCGGGTACTAATCTACCCTTACTTTAGCCAGTTTTTACTAGTTTATCACTTGGGGACGAGTGATGGATAAATTGGTATCTATTGTAACGACCCGTTCCCGCCATTATGGAAAAAGCCAATAGGAAAAGAATTTGGGCCAGAAAACTTTTGAGTAGTGACTTGGGAATTCCTAGCCTAGTCCAGATTTGGATGAAATACGAGTCAGGTGAGGTGTAGGGAAATCTGGTAATTAACAAGTGAATTAATTATGAATTTGATCACATGAGTAGATACCCAAGACGTTAGGGATCCCGTTCAACTTTACGGAGTCGAATTCGGGAGAGTAGAACTCCCAAAACTGATCTTAGCGTGAACGGGTAGTTTTTGAATATCAAGAGTTGAAGGGCGGGGTCATTGTGGCTGGATAGGGCCTGTCGTAGCGGGCTAGTCGCGACTTATGTTGGCGAAAAACCTGAATTTTGTTATTTTTCAGCAACTTTCGTTCTTGATAGCTAAGATTCGACCCATGGCAATTTATTGACACTTTGCCATGAATTTTAGTACTAAAGGTAAGGATTTTACTCTCCTAAATCCTTTTTTTATCCGTAGAAATAGATTCTTGGGTAAATATCATTGGGGAAGGGTTTTGGCCCTAAGTTAATGGTGGAAAAAGCCCTAACTGCACATTAGGATCATAGGTTTGGTCTTGGGTTGTTGGTTTTGTCATAATTCGGGTAAATTAGACCTTAATTACTGATCCATGCATAATTTACTTGTGTTTAGACCAAGAACAAGCAGAAAGAATCTGGAAAGGGAAGACTCGAGAGTATTAGGAGGATTCAAGCTTGGTTTCGAGGTAGGTGATGGTTTGATTTCTAGCTTGTGTAATATATGTTGGTAATTTCTTCATTATATGAATGCATGTATGAGAATAAGGAATGCAAATCAAATCTAATGCAAATGTGTATATGTATATGAACAATTACATGCCATAAACCCATTACTTGATTGTGTGACTATGAGTATTGTTCATTATGGGTTTGATTGGGATTAATTGTGCTGAATGGATCGGGTGTCACGTTCCAACACATACATTGGATCGAGGGTCAGGTTTCGAGACACTAACAGTTTGGGTGTGGGTTCCATGAGAGGACAATTGTTATTATTGTAATTATGTCTATTGTTGTTGATATTGGAAACTTTATGTTGCTCTTGAAATGATAATTGTTCTATGTATTCCGTATTTGTATGATTACTGTGTTATAATTGTTGGTGTGTATTTCGCTTACCAAAATAGCCGCTTGATCCTACCAGTACACTGTGGTTGTGTATAGATACTGCACTTGTTCGTTCTTTGTTGAGTACAGGGAATCTTCAGGCGGCTATTGATAAACCTCAACTAGGAGATCGGTGATTGAGATCAGATTTGAAGGGTGAGCCAGTTCTTTCAGGCTGCCATGGAGTCCATTTTATTTAGTCCATTCTCTTCGGACTCAGACTATTGTTTAGATATTTATTATGTTTGGTTAGGGTTGTACCCCATTTTCTTAGACTTGTTGCACATTAGATATTTTGGTACAATGACTTTCAGGTTCTAGGGGTTGAACTTCTGCATTAGCTAAGTTTCGCTGTTATAGTTGAACCCTTGGAGTTTATGGGAACTTCATTTTTATTGCCATTTAAACCGGCTTCCATATCTTTAAATGCCTAATTTTTCATTAAGTTGTTTAGTCGGGATGTAGTAGTAGTTCTTCCACCGGAGGGTTAGTGTGGGTGCCACTCACGACGATCTGGGTCGTGACATCTACCTAGTCCAAGGAGAAGAAAAAACACACATTCTTTCCTTATAATAGAAAAAGACATGTACTTCTTCCTTACTTCTCCCTTGCCTTAGAACATAGAAAGATACATACTTCTCCCTTTCCTTAGAATAGAGAAAGACACATACTTCTCTCTTTTCCCCTTAGAATAGATTATGAGTTCTAGTTAAATATGGACACGGTAGGGACCATTAAATTAATTGTTGAGACTTCCTATTATGGAAATAATTCTAAATAATTAATTTCAATTATTCTTACCATAATAAATTGTAAATAATTTCACTCGAAATTCGTAAATACACTCCTCTATTTATATTTCGAAATTTCCCATTAAACACATATGTAATTTCCCATGTTAAGATTACAGATACTAATCAATAAATTAAATCACTAACGAATTTATTTCAATAATCAATTTACCTTAGAGTACTGCTTAACTTATTTCATGTGTCGGATTCATAATCCACTTGCAAGGTTTGATAGGATCAAAACTTATAAGCTTCTCAAAAAGGCATATCGTCAATCTCTATATCGAGACATAGATTCTGTCATATAATTTATTAATTTACTAATATATATTATCATCATCCAATCTACCAAGCATATTGACCCATCTTATAATCTCACCTTTTAATAAATAAAAATGAGAATTAACATATATAGATCATAATAGTTATAGCAGGATTAAGAATATGAGCACATTTAATAGTTTAGAGAATATGCTTTTACCAGTCTAAACCAAGTATCTCTACTCGGTCCCGTCCAATACATACACAATACACTAGCACTAGAAGTTGGAGCTATACCATTCCAATAATCAAGATAAACTACATATAATCTTGTGCTACAATCGTACCGCTAGCATGTCCAATTCCCATTTTAGATTGTGAACAAAAAACTTTATACTTATAAGAACCAATGATTTAATATTTTGTATATAGGCTTAAACTCTATACACTAAATCATCTACTATATAAGTAAATAGATACTATAAACGAATATATAATCTACAAAAATTAATAAATAATTGTTCTATAATAAATATTATATCTTAACACATGGTTAATAGTATATATCCCAACAAACACTTCACCTGAAATAGTGGGCTCCTAAGCTATGTTCCTACATTATTAATTTGAAGTGCACACATTGGAGCTGAGGGACATTGGAGGTATGATAAGTATCAATGAATTTGAAAATGCGATATTCCATCTTGAGATTCAATGAGGGAATCCTATTTACGAGAATTGTAATAGTCAAGAATGCATCAATCCACAAATAAAGAGCTAACTTAAATGAAATAATAGTGTTAAACCAGTCTCCATGATATGTCTATGTTTCCTTTCCGCAACTCCATTTTGTCTACCAGTATTTGGGAACAAAGTTTTTCTCACAATTTTCAACATGAGTAATAAATTATGCTTTAGAAAAACTCACCCCCACCATCACCTTGAAACACTTTAATTCTCTTTGAAAATTGGTTTTCTACCATTTTCTGAAACTTTACAAACACTTCAAATACTTCAGATTTCCTTTTCAAAGGATACAACCAAGTGTGCCTAGTATGATCATCAACAAAATTGACGTAATATTTCATATGTTGTGGCAATTCAATTGATGTAGGTACCCATACATTACAATGAAGTTTCAACAAGGGTTCATTCTCAGTCTTATTTCTTAGAAGGTATCTTACAATCCTTATGACCTATATTACAACTAACACATACTCTCAGAGTTTTATTCCAGCATGTGCTATTGACACACTTATTACTACTCAAGAAATTTTTATTTTAGTATTTTATGCACTTCCAATATGTGATATGTTGAGCTTTGAACCATTGCCAACAACAATTCTATCAGGGCCTTTATAAGTTTGAAGGTTGGACAAGTTACCTATAGAATTTATCATATGGCATTATTCTCATCCTCTGTGTCTTGTAAGTTTACTGCAACTAGAACTTGAGGAAGATCTTCAAATGCTTGATAAGATAAATTAATAGAAACATTAGTGTGATCAACAGTTGGATGAAATCCTCTACCACTTAAGGAAAGGATGCCTCTTTATCGATTAGATCCAGCACAACCTCACTAAACTTTTGAGCTTGTAAAGCCATATTGTGATTTAGTTGAGTATCTTCCACCATATCATAGTTGTGAATAATATTATTCGGAGTTAGCCCATTCTATCTAGTAAACCAATGCATGTACAAAGCCCAAACATCCTCCTTTCTTGGAAAATTTTGGATAAAACCTCTAGCCCCTTTCACCTACTTGACCTTGTGGGAGAAAAATATGAACGTCTTATTAATATCATGCTTGCCTATTCTGCAATCTCCACTGATTTAAAACCAGAAGCTAAGTCAATGACTATTCCTAATTATGACTTCCACAATTTCTGCAAGGATAGAATGGAAAAATCTTTTGATGGTAATCAAATCTGGGCTGCTTATGATGCTGATGATTCTATGTCATGCCATTATGCTCTGATTCACTATGTGATAGCTAAAATCCATTTAAAGTGAATTTAACTAGTTGAACTCCAAAATTAACTCTTGGACTCGACCCAATTAATTGGGTTTGTTTTGGCTCCCTCAAGACCAATGGAGATTTCAAGATAGGCAAGCATGATATCAATAAGACGTTCACTTATTTCTTCACAAGGTCAAGAGGGTGAATGGGGCTGGAGGTGCAATCAAAACTTTCCCCATAAAGGCAGATGTTTGGTCTTTGTACATGCATTGGTCTCCTAAATGGAATGAGGTAACTTTGAATAATATGATACACAACTATGATATGGTGAAAGATACTCAACCAAATCACAATATGGCTTTTCAAGCTCAAAAGTTTGGTCGAGGTTGTCATGTATCTAATTAGAAAAAAAGGAGCTTCTCCTCTAGAGGTAGAGGATTATCTCCCACAGATTCAACAAACAAATTGAGCAATACTCCACCACCTGGTTGTTGCATGAAGTTTCTTCACATAAATACTGTGGAGAAGAACTTTCTTTGACTCTTCGAACCCTAGAATACAATCATTACAAAATGCAAGTTAACAAAAGCTACGAATGAGAAACCTGAAAATAATATCATAAGATAAAAAGGGTACTAGTAAATAGTAATACAAAGTACGTAACAACAACCTAAAAAAAGAAAGGCAATGCAGTAAAGTTTGATCACATTTTTACATGAATTTCATGAAATAATGCACTATCCGACTTCCAAGTTTTTTGTTAGATTCCTATGGAACATTAGTGATTAGGGTAGAAGAAGTGTTATTTTAAGTTGATTCTAAAGTTTTGATGATTTAAAAAACTTTGGAATCTAATGAGGGACCAAATCTTAGGAGAGACTAAGAATTCTTTACATGAAAATGATAGCTGTAAAAAGTGTTGATGAGTCCACGATTTGGACTCATTTAGGGCTCTATTTTAATAGATTTAGTGTCCTCAAATGCATATTTTATCTCAATAACTGATGTAAATACTTGAATTTCAGGTATTTGAACTTAGGAACAAAGCATGGACACAATGGAGCAAAAAGGAACAAGGCAGCCGAAAGAACGAAGAAAAGAATGCCTGAGGATCACCTAAGCCATTGGATGAGTCGCCGAATGGCCTTGGCCTCACCCAATGTAGCAGTGTGCCAAGCCCTAAAGGACAAAATCAAATAGGTGATAGAAAGGAGCAATTGGCCAGTCGCCGAACGGTTCTGCGAGGTATTGCCATATTGCCCAAAGTTACAGAACTTGAAGTTGCTGAAGGACAATGCAGAAAGGCGATGAACTAGACCAAAAGGTAGATCGTCGAGTGAATCGGTGATCCCGACTAACTGCGCTGAGTGATCCTATGCAGCACAATTTTTGACAACTATAAATACATGTTTGAATTTTTAGTTTAGTAGAAAGTGTTACATTTCAGAAAGGAAGTTTTATATTTTCAGATAACCAGTATTTAGAATTACTCAGTTTTAGAACTTAGTTTTTGGGGACAATTTTTCCTTAGCTTTGAAGAGTTGAAGATTTCCATTTTTTGAGCAATCGGAAGTGGGTATTGAAGATTCTTCATCCTTGACGTGTGTAAAGACAATATTTATCGTACCCATTTGATGGAAACACTTTTTGATACTGATTTCTATCTCTTTACTATGTCTAGCTAAAACCCCAATTCTTGGGGTGTGATTTTGTGAATATGGGTTGAATTTACTGCTGGGTGGTGCTAATTGATTGTTTATTCGTTGTTTAGAGGTGATTTCGTTCAGTAGTTCTGTCTGAATTAAATGGGGTTGTAGTTGAAAATACAATTTTATCTTCGTATTTTTGACTTGCTCTAAAGAGAAGTTTTAAAACCAAAACTAGTGAATCGATAGTCCGTGGTTGTTGGGTTGTCATGGGTTCAACTAGACAGAATGAATCCTAAACCCTCTCCCACACATTCAGCTCGAGATAGTGAATGGACTAAGGCAAAAGTTGTGCTTCATTTCCGCTTATCGTTGTTCGAGATAAACCGATTTGATTCGGGGTAAATTGTTCGAGAGAGAATTTACACCCAGTAATGTCTGGCTTAGTTACTAATTTGCAGCGAGTTATTATCAATAGCATTTACCCGGCTGTGTATTTTATCCCATATTCCTATCACATCCCAAGAATCACGTCTCCATATTTACACTTTTGCTTAAGTTGTCATTTTATTTGGTAATTGCTTACAAAACCCCGTTTGATAATTGACACTTGTGTCACTCTTTTTAATTTATCATGTTTTTACTCGTTAATGTCTATAACTACGATTAACTTGAAAACATTTTAGCTTTTCTATTGATTCTCAATTACAAAACGCTCCCTGTGGGAATGATCCTAACCCTTGGTTGGGTTATATTACTATTGAATGACCGTGGACGCTTAGTATTGGATGAAGTTCCCGGATATGTCAAGTAAAAATGGGGAATCTGGCCTTGACTTGAGGGAGACTCTATTGGAGAGATCTATCCAAGGGATGATTGAGAGTGCTATTTTGGCTGCACTGACCCCCTTTCGGGCTTCTGTTAATGAGTTGGCTGCGAGAGTCACATCGTGTGAGAGAAGGCAGAGGAAGGCCTGTGAGGTTATGGCTTTGGAAGCCAAGGTAGCAGACTTGAGGAAGGACGTATACTATATGAAGTCTACCGACTTCACTTCATTACTGAAAGATGCTAATGGTGTTGATGCTCTTTAGATTCCTCCGGCTACCACCGGCGATATACACGGTGATGAGACTGTATTGACTTAGTCGGATGGTGAGACCGACGAGGAGCAGATATAGATATAGGAGGAAAGCATATATGAAGATTTGCTGTATTTTGCGGGGATGAGTGCTCAGTCGGTGATCTAGACATCACTTATTGAGATTTCCTTGGCTGCTCCTAGTGGGTCTGATACTGCTATTCCTTCTGAGGTGACTCCGGGTACTGAGACCCGAGACCAGACAGATGCACCGGGCACTGATGCCCAGATAGATGGATCTACTGCATAGACATGATCCCCTCTTTACCTCCCTTTCTGTCTTACTTTATTTTATTTTTTAGATATTTTCATTTGCATTAGAGGACAAATGATTTTGTTTGTGGTTGGGTGAGGCCCACCTTTGTGCATATTAGTTTTGTTTATATATTGGGCTTTGAGCTTCAATTCATATTAAACACTGCTTTTTGTGGAAGGTTTGAGCTTGTGGCTCCTTGCTTTTAATTGTAAATGATTTTTAATCCTTCCGAAAAAGTTGTGCCACCTCTTGTATGTGTTGAATGTGGCTATTCTCTTGCAAATTTGAGTACAGGTTTTGATCTATACCGATGACTCGAATAGTGCTCATAATATAACATAAATGAATGCGTTGCTACGACGAGGCCAATCGAAGTTGCATAGACAAGATGTGAACTCTTTGCATCTCGTTGTGACTAGCTAATTATCAAATTAAGTCTCTTGTGATGAAAATTGCACACTATCAAAAATGTGGAGTCTTGTATGACTTTGGTGTCAATGCCTTGTGTGATGAACTTACCGTGAACCATGCATGATGACACCTAGAATTTTTTCCGTTGGTATGGTTGACTAAGTGATGCAATTTCTTGAGATGATCTTAGGCAGCTTTAAAGAGTGTGAACCTATTTGAAATTATACCTCTTTTGCGGCTTACCTTGTGAGTGTGTGAACCTCTTTTGAGCACCATTTGAACCTTAACCTTTTCTTGGAAGAAACTTGATAACATTGCTACCTTTTATTGACCCATTACCGATAATTCTCATGATCTGTGGTTTGTTTGAATAGCCAACTTAGTCCAAAATCCCAAGTTGGGGGTGTGGTGAAAAGAGAAGGCAAATCAAGTAAATGCAAAGGAGTCCATCCATATAAAAAAAGAGAAAAAGAAGAAGAGATTGAAAAAGAAAAAGAAAGAAAAAGTTGTGAAATAAAGTTGTAGATATACAAAAAAATGGGGTTTCCCATGAATCATGGAAGATGAATAAGAGGTGACTTTTGAGCTTGAATGAAATTGATAAAGAGAAGGTAAGAAGGTTTTGTTCACATCACATTTCCTGAGGATTTTCAGCCTATAATCCTAAATGACCATTCCATTACACTCAGCCCCATTACAAGCCTTGAAAAATACCTTTTTTTTTTATCTTGAATGAGCTGAAGCAAAACTCGATTGGAAAATAAGGGAAAACCTATGAGTGAAATCATGCATTGTGTTTATCTTTGAGAGTGTGAGTGTTGATCTTGATTCCGAAACTTTAAATTTTTGAACCATTATGTGTGAAAATGGAATCATTCTTTGTGTGAGGTCATTTGAATACCTTTGTTGAGCTCAAATTTGCATTTGCAGCAGGTATAGTGAGTTTGAGATTCTTTGATAATGGTGAGTCACAACTTGAAACTTTGAGTGCACAAGTTATCCTTGCATGAGTAAGTTGAGACTTTTTGTGTGCATTCATGATTGAGTCTTGTGTAGCACTGTTTGAGACATCTTTTTTGAACTACTGAACTTGAGTTTTACTTGAGGACAAGCAAAAGTTTAAGTTGGGGGTGTTGATGAGTCCACGATTTGGACTCCTTTAGGGCTCTACTTTAATAGATTTTGTGTCATCAAATGCATATTTTGTCTCAATAACTTATGTAAATACTTGAATTTCAGGTATTTGAACTTAGGGACAAAGCGTGGACACTATGGAACAAAAAGGAACAAGGCAGCCGAAAGAACGAAGAAAAGAATGCTTGAGGATCACCTAAGCCATTGGGCTACTCGCCGAATGGCCTTGGTCTCGCCCAATGTTCTAGTATGCCAAGCCCTGAAGGACATAATCAAATAGGCGATAGAAAGGAGCAGACAACGAGTCACCGAATGGTTACGCGAGGCAGTGCCTTATCACCCAAAGTTACAAAACTTGACGTTGCGAAGGACAATGCAGAAAGGCAATGAACCAGACCAAAGGGCGGATCGCTGATCCCGACCAACTGTGCCGAGTGATCCTTCGCAGCACAATTTTTGACAACTATAAATACATGTTTGAATTTTTAGTTTAGTAGCAAGTGTTACATTTCAGAAAGGAAGTTTTATATTTTCAGAAAACCAGTTTTTAGAATTACTCAGTTTTAGAACTTAGTTTTTGGAGACAATTTCTCCTTAGCTTTGAAGAGTTTAAGATTTCCATTTTTTGAGCAATCGGAAGTGGGTATTGAAGATTCTTCATCCTTGACGTGTGTAAAGACAATATTTATCGTACCCATTTGATGGAAACACTTTTTGGTATTGATTTCTATCTCTTTACTATGTCTAGCTAAAACCCCAATTCTTGGTGTGTGATTTTGTGAATATGGGTTGAATTTACTGCTGGTGTTACTAATTGATTGTTTATTCACTGCTTAGAGGTAATTTCGTTCAGTAGTTGTGTTTGAATTAAATGGGGTTGTAGTTGCACATACAATTTTATCTTCCTGTTTTTGACTTGCTCGAGAGAAAAGTTTTAAATCCAAAACGACTGAATCGATAATCTGTGGTTATTGGGTTGTCATGGGTTTTGCTCGAGAGAGTGAATGGACTAAGGCGAAGGCTGTGCTTCATTGCCGCTTATCGGTGTTCGAGAGAAACTGATTTGATTCCGGGTAAATTGTTCGAGAGAAAATTTGAAGTTTAGCTTAGTTACTAATTTGCAGCGAGTTACTATCAATAGCATTTACCTGGCTGTGTATTTTATCCCATATTCCTATCACATCCCAAGAATCCCGTCTCCATATTTGTACTTTCGCTTTAGCTGTCATTTTATTTGATAATTGCTTACTTCAATAATTGACATTTGTGTCACTCTTCTTAATTTATCATGTTTTTACTCGTTAATGTCTATAGCTATGATTAACTTGAACACATTTTAGCTTTTCTATTTATTCTCAATTACAAACCACTCCCTGTGGGAATGATCCCAACCCTTGGTTGGGTTATATTACTATTGAACGACCGTGGACACTTAGTATTGGATGAAGCGCCCAGATACGTCAAGTCAAGTGTGCAACTACAAGACTACAACTTTTCAGCTCTGCAGCACATGTTGTGGTTGGTGTGCGTCCTTTGCAGTGCCTGACTTCCAACCAATGGTATTGCTTCATGTTTTGTGTCCGGTCGATAAAATGTCCACACAAACTAAGTTTTCCAAATTAGAAATTTTGAAAGCAAAAGCCATTTTTCTTTCAAAGAAATATTATTCAAAGAACAACAATGGACCTGATAGAGTTATCATTGTTCTTAATTGTTAGGGTTTATATTTCAATGCTCGTTCTTGTAGGATCTATTCCTAATCTATAAAGGAATTTGATCAGTGTCAAGTTTCTAATTATCATTCTAAAGTTTAGCGAGAGTTAGATATGTTGGGATAGTGAAGTCCATATGAGATAGAGTAAGTTGGTGTAGTAAGCAACATAGGTGGTTCTTAGTCTCGTTGGGTAACAAAGTCGTTACTGTAAGGGGAACAGATTAAGAGTTTAATTTCTAGTTTACAAGAATTTGTAATCTGAAGCTTAATTAAATGTGTGTCAAGTTCTTGATTATCATTTCGAAGTTAAACTAGAGTTAGCTATGTTTGAATAGTGAAGTCTACATCAACTATAGTAAGTTGGATAAATGGGAAACAAATGAGTTGCTTAGTCTCATTGGATAACAAAGTTGTTATTGTAAGATGGAAGGAACTAATAGGTTATTTCCTAGATTACTAGGCGTGTAATCTAAATTTTTGCTCCATTTTGAGTGAAATATAGTTGTGTTGTAAATCATGTGAAGACAAATCATGATTTTCTCCTACCTCAAGCATGGGGGTTTCCATGTAAAATCTCTTGTTCTTGATTTACTTTTGAGTTACTTATTTTCCGCACTATTATTCTTTCAAGGGACTTATCCATTGACTATTAGTGGACGCAACATTCTAACAAGAATACACTGGTTCTATGGTTTGACATTTATTTTCTCAAGGATGAGGGATGTTTAGGATTTAGAGCCCTCTTTGATATTTCAGAAGACTTGTTTTCTAAGTTATGGTGGTTTGTCATAACCAAGAAGTCCATTTGGACTAACTTCATGTGGAATAAATATTGTAAAAAAGTTTTTCCCCATGAGGTGGAGTGGAGAGGGGGTTCACAATTATGAAAGCACATGCCAGAAGCTAGGGATTCTATTGACAAGGAAATTTGGTGGGAAATCAGATGTGGTTATTTTAATGGTTGGTTTGACAAGTGGACAAGATGGGATAATGAGCACATGCAGTTGTTTCTGCCAACAGTGTCTAATACTTGGGATAGGCCTCGGTGAATGCTCAATGGGTTTGGTAAGTTCTCTGTAAGGAGTGCTTGGGAGATTTTGAGAAAAATAAAGGTGAATAAGAAAATATTTCATTACATTTGGGTCAAAGGAATGAGGATTGCCCAGCTAAGATAAAGCCATTGTACAAGGTTATTTCTGTTTCTTTTGTGGCATGTTTAGATAAGAAGAAATGCTATAAGTCATGGTGAGAGTAGGACTTTTAGCAATCTGATTTTTAAAATATACAGAAGTTTGTATAAGTTGTCTAGAACAAGGTATCGTTGGTTGAAATATTTACCTAAGCAATGGCCCCTGATTGTGCAGTTTTTTGAAGAGTATACACCATTGATCAACAACAAGTCTGTAATGAATTATGAAAAAGAAACTCATGACATAGTACAATTGGTTTCTGTATAAGTAAATGGGTAAGGCAATTTGATGTATGTTAAATTTCAGAAGTTAACAGACGGAACATATTTAATAACTAAAGCAGGAGAAATTAAAGCTTGAACAGAGTTTAGTTTAAATAATAGGATGACCCAGTGTTGGTAGAAATTCTTTAGTTATGAAGAAGGTAGTGGTTGGGGTTTGAGAGGTACCTTGAAGTATTTATTTGGAGATCATGTACATAAAAGGTTTAATGTATAAGCGGCATATATCTATGGAGCATGTTTATAGAGAGGTCAAGTAGTTACAGATTATTTAACTAACCTAGTTGTTCGTTTTGCAGGTACTTTAATCTTTAGTAGTCTACAAGAGTTGCCCCCAAAAGAAAGAAAATTTTACTCTTTCATACAGATTAGATTGCAAAAATCAAAATACAAAAATTCTAATTTTGGAATTCAAGATACTACATCAATAAGATACTACATCAACATTAGCTTGTACAGTCTAATCAGGGATAACGATGAACAATGATCTCATGTTATAGGTTTGGGTTCAGAATTTATTCTAATGAGAGGGAAATTTGATGGTGATTACATGGTGTTTAATCCTCTATGAACCTTTTGTCTAACAGTTGTGGTATTAACTTCTTTTGAAACTCAACCTACTGAAAAGAGCAAATAATGAATTTGTGGTCAATTTTTTTTAAAGCCATTGTCCTAGCTATTACTCAGGTTATATCTATGAAAGATTGAGAGATAATTTCTCACCATCATCTTGTTGAAGAACTCTTCAAAGAAATCAATTACACGACATCACTAAGGTTTTTTTATGTCAACAGTGAAATTAACCAACCACATGAGGGATTTTGGTCATTGCACAATCGTTTCATGGTAGACCATTCAATTTTGCACAGAAACTAGCTTTCTCGTGAAGATCTAATGGATCCGATGGGAAGTTCATTTTCTGGGCGCAACTTTTTCGTTTTGCTTCATCCTTAGTTGTTTCTAGAGTTTTATTTGTCTTTTTATTTTGTTTTGTTTTTGTGTTGTTTTGTTTCCTAACCCGGTGGGTATTTGCTTCGCCAAATTGGGTTTTGTTGACTTTTATTCTTTTTAAGAATAAAAAAGGGGAAAACTACATGAATTGGACCCATTAGGAAAAATATTAATCAAAATTGGACCCAACCTGTTATACCTAAACTGATTGGACCTACAAGCCAAACTATTTAAATGACTGCCCCCTTGTTCTATTCACTAAATCACTACTTCTTTATCCTTGATACAATCAGAATATATATCCTTAAAACCATGAAGTCCTAACTTGAATGTTGAATTACTATAATATCCCTATCTTAGGTTGTGACTTTTTCGAGCAGTTGTGACTTTTCCAATAAGTTTTGACTTTTTTAAAAGGTTTGTGATTTTGATGAGTTGTGACTTTTTCAATAAGTTGTGACTTTTTCGATTAGTTGTGACTTTTCTGATAAGTTGTGACTTTTTTCAAAGGGTTGCGATTTTTTCGATGAGTTGTGACATTTTCAATGAGTTGTGACTTTTTCAATGAGTTGTGACTTTTTTAAGGGGTTGTGACTTATTGAAAAGGTCATGACTTTTCAGATAAGACACAAAAAACACTTGTTCATACTACCCTTTGTTTACTATAAATAGAGGGGTTTCCTCTCATGCTTCAACCACAATTTTTTTTAATCTTCTACTCTTCTTCTTCTTGCATCTAAATTTTTTTGTGTGATTTTTTATGGTTGAGTGAGTTCGAAGTGTAGCGGAATATGAGGTACCACTATTCTGATGAAGTAAACCATCTATCCTAAGAGGGTATATCCATAACCTCGAGTACTTGAGGAAAATAATTTTGATGATATAATAATTAAGTTTTTGCTTAATATATTAATTAGCATGTAATCCTCCAATATATGAAGTTAACATGATGTAGTCTAAATTCATTTGTGTTTGTTAACAATTTCTCTTGTGATGTAGATATATGATTCTGAATATCTTTTTCTAAAATTTAGAAAATTGTCCCGATTTGTTTTTTTGATTCTCAAGACAAAAGAATGACTTTATTTCAATGCTACTTATGTGATTTAGATTCTCACGAAGTTTGGTTCAAAATAATTATTACTATATGAACATTAGCCCTATTTCTTTCTTAATATTTCAGTATTTTAGACGAAGAAAATATCATATGACTTGTAATAATGCCAGTTGAAGTTTGTATCAGTTTATTTTTTATTATTTATTTAATAGCCAATTTTTATGAGATAAATGTTTTCATTAATGCGAATATATATTTATATTTGGGTAGGTATTTGTATTTAAATTAAAGTATTATGTATGTCACAAATGTATTATTAAGTTAACAAGATCTTCTAACAACAAAATATATTATTTTAAAATATTCCGAGTTCTTTACTCATAAAAAATGTGAAAATATGTGATTATCTATGAATCATTTAAAATTTATCAGTTACAAAATAAATATTATATTTACTTATATGGAATAAACATTTACATTTTGTCCCTACACCAAATTAAAATCTAATAATTATAAAAAATATATAGTAACATTCATTAAAAGTTCTATTTATTTATGTAAGTTTAAAATTTATAAGAAATTCAACTATTGTTGTAATGATCGGTTCCCGTTGTTATAGAATACTCAATGGGAAAAAAATTATGACCGAAAAACTTTTTGATAGTATCTTGAAATTTCCCAATCTAGTCCAAATTTGGATGAAATCTGAGTCAGTAAGGTCTAGAGAAATCTGGTAACATATGGGAGATGTAATTATGAAATTTATCACATGAGTAGATAGCTAAGATGTTGAGGAAACCATATGACTTTACGGAATCGAATTCAGGCGAGTAGAACTCCTGAAACTGATCTTAGTGTGAACGGGTATTTTCTGAGTGTCATAGGTTGAAGGTGTGTTGTGAAATGGGGTTTGGAACTCAAATTCCGAGGTTCTGTCTCCGTGCAAGCCACTACAGCGGGATTAATTCCGCTAGGGAAGGGTTGCTGTGGCTGGACGGGTCCGTCGTGGCAGGCTAGACACGACTTGAGTCGGAAATTAACCCCAAAACATCATTATTCTGCATGTTTCGACTTAGAGAGCTAAGGAACGAACCCTAGTGTTTTTTTGACAGTTTTTCACCATTCTTGTGGCTAAAGGTAAGGTTTTCGCTCATCGAATCCATTTTTCGATCCATAGAACTTAGTTTCTTGGGTAATTATCGATGGGGGAGGGTTTTGATCTGGATTTATGGTGGAAAAAATGTTAATATGGATATGGGGATCAAGGGTTTGACCTAGGGTTGGTGTTATTGCTTATACTACAGGTATTTAGGTCTTGTTTATTAATCCTCGTATTTTTATAATTGTTTTTAGACCAAGAACAAGCGGAAAGAATCCGAAAAGGGAAGATTCAAGTTTCTTAGGGGATTCAAGCTTTGTTCGAGGTAGGTGATGGTTGTGATTTCAGGTTGTGTGATATATGTGTGTACCTGCTTCATTATATTGCATGTATGTATGTATGTATGTATGCGAAAGTTGCACTTTTGATCACAGTAATCATATATGAGTATGAATGAGTAACTATATGCAATCAATTACCTCTTTATTGTATAATTGTGAGAATGTACATTATGATTGTGATTGTGGTATGTTGAATAGAGCGAGTTTCACGTTCCGACATACTAACAGGGATCAGATGTCACGTACCAACATAAATATTGGAACGAGTGTCATGATCCGACACACTAACTTGGAACGGGTACCATGATCTGGTACACTAACTGTTTGGGTATGGGTTCAATGAGCGGACCAATGACTTGTTGTGCATACACTTATTGATGAGAATGTGGAATTGTAAGTTGATCCTATAATGATATTGATATTGTATATGTTCGGTATATGAATGTTTATGATGTTGTAATTACTTGCTTATATTGCACTTAGTGGGATAGCCGCGTGATCATACCAGTACACTGTGGTTGTGTACTGATACTGCACTTGCTCTTTCTTTGTTGAGTACAGGGCATCTTGAAGCGGCTAGTGATAGACCTCGTTTAGAAGATTAGTGACCGTCATCGAATTCAAGGGTGAGCAACTTTTTCTGGGGTACCTTGAGTTCTCCTTTTGTTTAGTCAATTTCTTTGGACTTAGACTAATTATTTAGATTTCTTATGTTTAGTTTGGGTTGTACCCATTTATTTAGACTATGGTTCCTTGTTAGAGTTTTGGTACATTGACTTTCAGGTTCTAGGCATTTAATTCTGCAAATAGATTAGAGCCCTAGGTTCGTTGATGTCGATGTAACAAAATGAGTCTAGTAGAGTCTTACGAAATTGTATAGAGACGTTTGTACATTTCTTCGAAAGGCTATAGGACTTTAGGAAATATCTCTACTTTATCTTGTCTCTTTTCGGGTTATAAATTGGTTCCAATTGGTATCTAGTGATCCAAATTGGTATCTAATCTCCTTCACTCTTCTGTCCGCATATGGTTAACACTTACTTCAACAGTGCCAGGCCAGTAACTCTCATCAATGAGCCCGCTGAGGAGTCATAGCGAGAGGTCACAGTCGAGGAAGGGGTAGATGAAGAGCAAGGGGTAGAGGTCGTGGAAGGGTAGCGCCCGCTAGGGGTGGAGCTCCAATTGAGAATGCTCCCAGAAATGAGAATCCTCCTGCGCATCATGAAGAGATAGATGAGAATATAAAGGTTGAGAATGATGCGGATGTTGGACAAGAGGAGGAGGTGCAGGCTGAGACTGCATGTATTCCTCCCTTAGACCCAGTGTTAGCTCAACAAATTATGTCGTTCCTGAAAGGATTGGTTGGTCCTGGAGTTCTTCCCGCAGTTCAAGCAACTCAAGCTCCCGCCAATCCCCCTATTGCTATCACTGTCCCCAAGGTTGGTCGAACTGTAGGTACGGATGCTTTATTCGTCCTCTGTTGGGTCCTGTTAGGACTGGTAATGAACATGAGATGTTGACTAAGTTCTTGAAATTAAAAACCCCTGTGTTTCATCGTTTGAAAGTGAGGACGCCTATGAGTTCATTCTAGATTGTTATGAGAGGCTTCATAAGTTGGGAATTGTCCATCAGCATGGAGTAGAGTTTGTAACTTTTCAGGTTTAAGGTGAGGCTAAGCAGCGGTGGAGAGCTTATGTGGAGTGCGAATCTTCAACTTTACCCCAGTCACTTGGACCTAGTTTCATGCTCTGTTCTTGGAGAAGTATGTGCCCCAGCCTTTGAGAGATCGTAAGAAAGATGAGTTCATCGCTTTGGAATAAGGTGGTATGTCTGTGGCCGCTTATGAGGCCAAGTTCCATGCTTTGTTTAGATATGCTACACAATTGGTGACTGCTGAGGAAGAGAGGATCCGTCCATTTGTTAAGGGACTGAATTCTGAGTTACATGTATTGTCTGTACAAATGATTTTTGTAGTGAAGAGTTGTAACGAGGAAACAAATTGTGTGAAAAAAGTGGAGGGTGTGAGGCGAGACGGTCAGGCCAAGGCATTGGCTAGGAAAGCTAAGAATGTAGGTAGGTGTCAGGGTTCCTACACAAGAGGTTCATGTAGGCCAACACTTGCAGCCCGACCAATTCAATCCGCCATGCCTGCTTCTATAGGTAAATACTCAGGAACTCCACCTCATAATTTAATTTAGGGTAGCCAGGAAGCTGCACCTTCGGCGCGCAGCAGGCCATCATTTTATTGTACTTGTTGTAACTGTGGAGAACCTGGGCATATGAGGAGAGATTGTCCCAACCCGCGCATGATGGATTCCGTGCAACAACAGACTAGAGCAGTGGTTCCCATGGGAAATGGTAATAATGGTCGAGGGCGTCCGCAAGGTGGGCGACGGGGTAATTAGCGAGGCCGCGGAGGTCGGGGAAATGGTAACGCATCCAAAGGTACGGTGCATCTAGGCAGGGAAGTCGCCTATCTAGATAAGAGCGAGGCAGAGGTGTCTGACGCAGTGATCACATGTACTATTCTTGTCTGTGACCAGATGGCTAGTATGTTATTTGATCCGGGTTGTACTTATTCTTATGTGTCTGTGCGATTTGCCTCAAAATTTGATATGGTTAGTGATATACTTGATGACCTCATCTATGTTTCCATACCCGTTGGAGAGTTTTTCATAGTGATCCATGTCTATCGGGCTTGTCCTATCTGGTTTATGGTTTTCAGACTTGGGGTGATTTGATTGTTTTGTATATGACTAACTTTGATCTAATCTTAAACATGACTTGGTTGTCCCCCTATTATATTGTGCTTAATTCTTATACTAAGTCTGTGACACTAAAGATCCCCGGTAGGGAAAAATTAGAGTGGAAAGGGGTGTACAAGCCTAAGCCAGCTAAAATCATATCCTTAATTAGGGCTAGGAAACTGGTGGGGTAGGCTTGTTTGGCTTATTTGGCTCATATTTGGGATGTTGAGGTTGAGTCTCCCTCTATTGAGTCTATTCCCGTGGTGTCAGAATTTAGAGAAGTGTTCCCTAATGATTTGCCTGGTATGCCTCCGGATAGAGATATAGATTTTTGCATTGACTTAGAGCCTCGTACTCATCCCATTTCCATCCCTCTATATCGTATGGCTCTGGCAGAATTAAAAGAGCTTTAGGCCCAAATCCAAGAGCTTCTTGATAAAGGATTCATTCATCCTAGTGCTTCACCCTGGGGTGCTCATGTCTTGTTTGTTAAGAAAAAGGATGGTACTATGAGAATGTGCATAGACTATCGTCAATTGAATAGGGTAACAATTCAAAATAAGTATCCATTGCTTCAGATGGATGATATTTTTGACCGATTGCAGGGTGCATCAGTTTTCTCTAAGATTAATTTAAGGTCTGGTTATCATCAGTTAAACATTAGGCCTGGGGATATACCAAAAATGGCATTTAGGACCCGCTATTATGAGTTTTTAGTGATGTCGTTTGGGTTGACAAATGCACATGCGGCTTTCATGAGTTTGATGAATGGTGTGTTCAAACCCTTTCTTGATTTGTTCGTGATAGTGTTCATTGATGACATTCTGGTTTATTCGAAAAGTGAGGAAAAGCATGCCAACCATCTTCGTATTGTTCTGGATGTTCTTGGGAACCAAAAGTTGTATGCGAAATTTTCTAAGTGTGAATTTTGGTTGACTTCGGTTACCTTTTTGGGCCATGTAGTTTCAAACTAAGGGGTAATGGTAGATCCCCCAAAGATTGAAGCAGTTAGGAATTAGGTTCGACCAAGTTCTGTGACTGAAATTAGGAGTTTTTTGGGGCTCGCAAGCGACTATCGTCGGTTTGTAAAAAAAATTCCTTCTATTGCCATAGACTTAACAAATTTGACCAAAAAGGAGATACCATTTGAATGGACTGAGAAATTCGAGGAGATCTTTCAAAAGCTCAAGACTCTTTTGACCACAACACCTAATCTTGCACTATCGGTTGAAGGTAAAGATTTTATTGTTTATTGTGATGCTTCACATTCAGGCTTGGGTGCGGTGTTGATGTAGGATAAGAATGTCATAGCTTATGCATCGCGGCAGTTGAAGGTGCATGAAAGGAATTATCCAACACATGATTTGGAGTTGGCAGTGGTAGTGTTTACCCTTAAGATCTAGTGGCATTATCTTTATGGAGTCAAGTGTGAGGTATTTACTTATCATCGCAGTCTACAACATGTATGCACTGAAAAGGATCTGAATTTGAGACATCGAAGGTGGATGGAGTTACTCAAGGACTATGATGCGACCATCCAACATCATCCGGGTAAGGCTAATGTAGTGGTGGATGCACTAAGTTATAAAGCGGTGAGTATGGGTAGTTTAGCTTGCTTGAGCGTATCCAAGCGACCTTTGGCTAAAGAAATTCTACATTTGGAATCTAAGTTGATGCAGTTGGGCATCTCAAAATAAGGTGGGGTGTTAGCTAGCATTGACGTAAGGTACACATTCATTGAAGAGATCAAAGCCAAATAGTTTGAGGATGAACATTTTGAAGATTTCAGAAATAAAACGGTGATTGGTAAGGCACAAGAGGTCACTCTTGATGCGGGAGGTGTACTCAATTTTAAAGGAAGGATTTGTTTTCCTAGAGTGGGCAACTTGATTCACTGTTTATTGGTAGAATCCCATGGTTCAAGGTATTCCATTCATCCGGGTGTGACTAAGATGTATCGAAATTTGAAGAGACTTTATTGATGGCCTGACATGAAGAAAGATATAGCGGAGTTTGTGGCTAAGTGTCAAAATTGCCAACAAGTAAAATATGAACACAAAAGGCCTGCTGGTTTACTTCAAATAATGCCAATTCTGGAATGGAAATGAGAAAGAATAGCTATGGATTTCGTAGTTGGTCTTCCCAAAACATTAGGAAAGTATGATTCTATTTGGGTAGTGGTTGATAGACTAAATAAGTCAGCCCATTTTATTCCAGTTAGAACAGATTATAATGCTCAGCAATTGGCTAAACTGTATGTAAAAGAGATAGTAAGGCTGCACGGGTTGCCCCTTTCTATCATCTCAAACCATGGTACGCAGTTCACATCCAAGTTTTGGAGGAAATTAGATGATGAATTGGGCACATTATCACTTTTAGTACAATCTTCCATCCACAGATGGATGGGCAGTCAGAGAGAATTATACAAGTGTTAGAAGGACATGCGAGCAAGTATCCCCAGTTGTTCGTCGATCTAGGTACTACTCCACTCTTGCTTTAGCCTGTTTTCCCTAGTTTGTCACTCAGGGACGAGTGATGGGTATATTGGTATCTATTTTAATGACTGATTCCCTTCGTTATACAAAAGCCAACAGGGAAAAATTTGTGATCGAAAAACTTTTTGGTAGTATCTTGAAATTTCCCAACCTAGTCTAGATTTGGACGAAATTAGAGTCAGTAAGGTCTAGGGAAATCTGGTAACAAATGGGAGATCTAATTGTGAAATTGATCACATGAGTATATAACTAAGACATTGAGGAAACCGTATGACTTTATAGAATCAAATTCGGGTGAGTAAAACACCCAAAACTGATCTTAGCGTGAACAAGTATTTTTTGAGTGTCATAGGTTGAAGGTATGTTGTGAAATGGGGGTTTGCAACTCAAATTCCGAGGTTTTGTCTCCGCACAAGACGCTAGGGCGGGGCCGCAGTAGTGGGACAGGGTCCGCCGTAGCGGGCCAGATGCGACTTAAGTCAGAAATAAACCCTAAAACGTCATTATTATGTAAGTTTTGACTTTGAGAGATAAGGAACGAATCCAGGTGTTTTCTTGACAACATTTCACCTTTCTTGAGGCTAAAGGTAAGGTTTTTGCTCCCCAAATCCATTTTTTGATCCGTAGAACTTAGTTTTTTGGGTAATTAGCGATGGGGGAAGGTTTTGATATGGGATTTATGGTGGAAAAATCCCAAATGTAGGTATAAGGATCAAGGGTTTGACCTAGGATTGTTTAGTCCATTTCTTCCGACTTAGACTAGTTCTTTAGATTTCTTATTTTAGTTTGGGTTGTACCCATTTCTTTAGACTATGGTTCCTTGTTAGAGTTTTGGTACATTAACTATTAGGTTTTATGCATTTAATTCCGCAAATCGTTTGTTTGACTTTTAGAGTTTATAGGAGCTGTACTTTAATTCTGCATTTAAACTTGCTTTCATATATTTAAATGCGTAGATTCATGGTTAGTTGGGTTGTAGTAATGGTTCTTCCACCGGAGGGTTAGTGTGGGTGACAATCACGATGATGTGGGTCATGACAAAATTGGTATCAGAGCCCTAGGTTCATTGATCTCTATGTACCAAAACGAGTCTAGTAGAGTCTTGTAGAACGGTACGGAGACGTCTCTCATAAGATTGCAAAAAAAGTCATCAAGATAACTTGGAGTTTTTTTTTCTCTTTGACTTCTTCTTGGTACAACAACCTTAATTGACTCATTTGTGACGGTATTCTCAATTGACTCCTCAATTGGCTCATCTGACATTCTCGCATCAGTCAGCTCACTTGGTACAACAGTAACATCAACTGGCTTAGTGATGTAACTTTTCACCTCTTGTCAACACCTTTCCTGAAATAGTGGGCTCGTTAGTCGTCAACTATATTCTATTGGTATTTGTAAAACTTTATAGAAAAGAAGTGAAGTTCAACAAAAGGTTTTTTCATACATTTCATACTGCAAAAGGCATAGACATATACCAATATATGTTTTTTCAGAAGTTAGTAGAGGACCATACATATCCAACAACTATTGTACTTTTCTTACACGACATATTCCATAAAAATAAGGACCATGATTCCTTTACGAGCTAAATAAAATATTGAAAATAGAACTATTACAATACAGACTATCTAGAGACTAGAAAAATCTCATTTTCTTATACTCCTCCTTGAGAGTTTTCTTGGATACTTCAAATTTCCCATAGGAAGAACTTTGGTCAGATGTGTTCAATCTGTTGATATGAATTGCAATGAACATGTTTAACTTTGTTATCATTCTCTGCTTGCATGATAACGTTAAACTTCACATTTATATGCTTGCTATGACCATGTTGCACTAGAATTTTTCGCCAAAGATATTGCTGATTTGTTGTAACCTTAATGTCATTAGCTTCAATGTCATTTTTCTCCTGATCACGTAGATTTTCTTAACCATAAAGGTTGATTAGTTGCACCAGTAATGGCAAGGTATTCTTCTTCTGCAGAAAATTAAGCTACCACGTCTTGATTCTTTGAATTTCATGAGAACATGCATGAACCAAGTGTAAAAGCATATCCAGAAGTGTTTTAATATCATCAACACTTCATGCCCAACCACTATCAAAATAGCCCATTAATTAACCTTGCTCTTCCCTTTTAAACAAAATACAATAAGCAACAATCCGTTGATATACCTCAATATTTGCTTAGCGACACCAATATCAACTTGACTTGGAGCATGCCTAAATCTCAACATAGGGGGGTCACCTAGTTTCTTGAGAGTTAATCATTGTTCAACACAAGCAAAACAACTTTGGAATTTCTGAAAGAAACAAAGCATTAGAACATTGAACGAATTTGGGATTTTTTTTGAGTTGTTGGAAGGAATAAGGTATGAGAACATATAATTTTATAGTAACTTATTAGAGACTTTCAATGGAGTTCTGTAGGTAGTAATATATTTTATCACTTATATCACTACATTTTCTTTTTCCCTGTTATTATTGAACTTACTAATTGATTGGTACATTTTAGCAGATGTATTCTTTATGTTTGCATTTGATGTTTTTGTTCCAAAACTTATGCCGCCTGAGCTTAATCAGGGAGTTAGAAGAAACTAAAGCATAGGTTACACACTACTATAATTTGCATCGGTGAAAGATCATTACCATACAAATAACTTCTATACTATATGTATGTTAGAGTGTCTACACAAGCTAAATGTAGATGATACTGTGTTTTTCTAGTGGTTTTTGTGTGTATCAAAGAAGTACTATGCAAAACATCTACAACTTCCAAAAAAATTAATATCTTACTAAGTTTAATGTAATGAGTTTTAATATATTCATCCATAAACTAGTATCGCTCTTGCAAAATAATAGAAAGAAAATTTTAGATTAATACAATAGAATTAATGAATAAAATAATCTGTCAATGCTATGCATTTCAATAGTTATCTTTGTTGATACGATGGGTAAAACTGGTCACGCCCCAAGGCTACACCCTTGACGTAAACACGAGACCCAGGATCACGAGTGACCCCAAGCTAACCCTGAAGTTGGCATATCATAAGCATAATAAACAATTGAATATAAATATACTATGCAAAAGCTTAAAACATGAAATCTCTCAAAGTGGGGAATTCCCAAAACAGATCTGAATATATGAAAAGTACTATGAGTTTAGTGATACTGAACAATCACCCAAAAACTGAAATTGAAATGAAAGACTAAATGTGAAAACCATGTCTATTGTCCTCGAAGTATGAGGACTCACCATTGAAGCTGCTGAATACTGATCAGGAACCGATCTATATGTGACCTGGATGATGAGTACCTGAACCTAGATCATTAAAAGATGTAGCGTAAAGTATTCGTCAGTATTTGGAATACACTGAGCATGCAGGATATATAATATAGCTGAACAAAATACATAAGCTGAACAAACATACTGAATAATGATACAATCTGAATAAAGAAGTAAATACTGCAATATAACTTGAAAGCTAACTGAATGCAATGACCAAGTACAAATCATGAATAAAACATGCTGAGACTGAATACTGAAATATCAATTGAAAACCTTGTCAAATGCACTACAGTCTAACTGTGGGAGCTACTATTAACCGACAAAAAACCACGTGAGATAATCGTGGAGTCCGATGTATACTCCCCATCAAGAGGACCCAATATACCTTGCCAGGGGTATAAAGGCATAACTGGCGTGATCACTAAATTTGATGCCCAACAGGGTGACTTATACTCCTACAGGGGCACGTAGTTCTGGGGTTATGAGGGTACGCTGAACCCTAGTCCAACTCGGTGCAAAATCTACTCCCAACTGAATATGTGTGTGGCTGAAATGTAACTAAAATACTGAATAGCTCAAAATACTGACATGCGAATCTGACAATGCAACATTTATTTACTGATAGTGTAACATTTGAAACTGGAGCATGATTATCTGTTTAACTGACCTAGCAGGTGTAATTCAGGAACTAAGATAATCTACACAAACAAGGATTTTGAGTTTCATACAACGAATTAAATAACGATTCCAAGAAAACATGATATTTATTACGAAAACTACAACAACTAAGTCACAACAACTATCCAAGGATTTAGAAACCCTAGGTCTAAACAAGATATGGAGAATCAAGGATCTTACTGAATTCTATGGACCTAGTGGGTGAATGGAACCCACTAGTGAAATCCCACATACTTGCTGATGAAATTAACAGAGAAATCTGTCAATACTGGGGCAGGAACTGAAGAAAACTTGCTGCTTGTTCTTGAGAAAGCTATTGCATTTATTCTCCTCTTTTTGATCTAAGGTTGGTGAATTTTGGTGAATGAATTGACTAGGGTAAGTTCTGAATAGAATACTAGGCTTAAACTGAGAAAAATGACGTAGTTTAGAGGTTAAACGACGTAGTTTAGGTGTCCAACGCGTAGGGAAAAAGACCGAACGACCCCTAAATTAAAATCTGATGAAACCACAGACGGGCCTGACAGACGGACCATGGACTGATTGATGGTCCGTCCTGTCAATCCGTCATTTGGCTTCAGAGAGATGAATGGTGGGGTTCGAACCATAGAGATGGACCGCGGACCGTGGTCCCACCTACAGTCTGTAAGTCTTGGCAAGGTTCTGGACTTTTTCTGAAAATCCTGGGTGGTCGACCAATGGATCACACCTACGGTCCGCGGTCCCACCCACAGGCCGTGGGTTGCCTCATGCGGTGGCACCTGTAGGTTCTGCCAAGTCTGCTATTTGGTCTGTTTTGGATACGGGGTGTTACAAAACTGAAGCTCGACACATGAGTAAAACATATTATCCAATTGTCGACCTTTAGTTTTTCCCTTCTCATCAACAAAGATAACTATAGAAATGCATACCTAGCCAGAACATGTTACTTTTATTTGTATGCTACAATTGTCAGGTTGGAGATGTCTTTAATGCTTTTGGTATGATATGGTACAAATGTCGATTATATAGTAGTGATCTCTTAAAAATATAAGATGGGAAACAAATTGGTCTTGTATATGTCAAAGATGTATAGTGCGTTACATCCACAACTTCAAAACAACTAACTATCATATTTTATTTAATGAGACGAGATCTACAAAATACACAAACAAGTATCGGTCAAAACTTTAGATTACTACAAAATAATTTTTGAATAAAATAATCTTTAAATACTATAGTGTATAGAACAATTGAATTGATTGAACTTGTGCAGAATTTTTCCTTAAACGTGACTTCTTAGGTGCCATATATATACATATATATCATGTCACTCCCACGAGCTCCGTTGTCATGCCTTTTGAATCCATTTCATTAGCATGACTGAAAGTTGTGATCTTTGTTCGTAAGTTGCTGTCAAGGAGAATGTTTCTACTGTTTAAGATAGTGATAGTATCGTGAGACTAAGTTCTGCTCAGCCATTCTCCGAGAGAACCATTTTTCATGTATGCAAAGACAAGAAAGAAGCAGCCTTTATGTTCACAATACCAACAAAGATTTTCTTAGATTGAAGTGATTGATCTTGTGCAACATTTTTACTTAAATGTAACTTTTCATAGAAAGAGTTAACATGCATTGTGAAGAGATTTACTAGTCCACCATGTCCTAAGGGACTGGGTTGATATTACACTAGAAAGAAGTAGAAAAGACTAAACTATAAAGTAAAAACAACAAGGAGTTTTACGTGTAAACCTCCTTGCTCAACAGAGGAAACCCACGACGTGTCACACAAGATTTCTAATTGTTATCACTATTTTAAAGCAACAAGTGATTACAGTCCCCAAATACACATAAATAGATTAAGCCCTTAATCACTCCACCTATAATAACTCTATTACAAAATGAGCCAAAACAATGTCTCTATTTCTCACTATATTAACTAGATCTAATTAATATTCACATTAATCACACACCATACCATTAAGTCTAACTATGTTCATTGTTCATTATCACAAGAAAGAATTTATGCGTTCCTTTATAAATTAGAAATGAATCTTACAAGTTCAACACAACACAAGCTTCAAATAACCATACTCAGATGCCACACTCGATAACTCTATTAGGTTCCTTGAGGTTCTTGAGGGATTGAGTTCTTCAAAGACAACATGCACCTTTTCATGAAAAGCTTCTGAATGTCTTGACTAGGTTGTTTCATGTCAATGAGGATATATTATTCTGTGAACAGAACAACTTAGTGTTCTCTTATTGGACGAGTACACTGTTCTCGTTTCATGTGCTCATCAATCATATCAAAGGTGGTAGTCTTTATAGTTTTTACCATTTGACCATAGACACATGCACAACTATTGGACTAGGTCCCACCTTTGTCATTATCATCAAAACTTCAAATTATAACATGTTCTCCCTTTTTTATGATGACACACAAACACTACAACATGTTTTTACTTCACCTTATTTTTCCCCCTACAGATAGAATTCATTGATTATCATTCCCCCTGTCACCAGCCATTCCCCGAGTTACCAATAATCCTTCTCCCCTTGTCACCATATCCCCCTGTCAGCACAATGAACTTATTTTCCCCCTTTTGACATCATAAAAAAGGTAAAGCAGTAAACAAAGCAATATGTGAAGCAGTAATGCAATGAATCCAGAGTCAAAAGGCGACACAAAATATGAGTGACTAAGTAGATAGAGAAGAATAAGCATAGCATAATAGAGTAATATAGATTTAAAAGAAAAGCATCCATCATACTGACGGTAAGAAAGATCACATAATATAACATAGTCATAATGCCACTGTCAGAATAACACAAAAATAGACGGTAAAAAAAGACACCAAGGAGGACTTCAGAAGGAGGGCTTGAGGGACAAAGTATTGCAGGATCAAGTTCATGCAAGTATTCGCATCCTCATTGGCATGAAAAAGGTTTTTTGGTATGGATTCGACCTCAGCGTCCAGTTTGGCATTTGTTTCAACTAACCTAGCATTGTGTGCCTTCAGTTCTACAACATCCTCTTGACCACATGAACTTTGATCTGGTCCTGAGACTATTCCTTCTGAAGCAGTTATTTAAGACATGTAATTTCCAATTCCTTTGCGGCCAACAAGTTAGTGAGGTCTTCCATTTCCCTTTTTAGACCTTCTTGTTGTTGAAGAAGCTCTGAGACCTGAGACTTAGACTTCACCTTTCCTTCAATGCATTCACAATAAATCAAGGTGGACATGTAAAAGGCCTACATTATTGTTCTGGCAGATGCTTCACTCTTTTCTACTGACTAGGCCCCATCACATTGAATATACAAAATGATACACAAAATATCCTGACTCAAATGTATATCTATCCTATGCATCTTAGTCTCAATGCTACCATCATCAATAAGTAGCATGTTGTAATAGAATTGGCGAACTTCTTATTCATGCATGAAGAGAAAAAACCATATGAATAAATGCTCCCATTCTTGTAAAGATACACAGTCAACGAGGTATCTCAGGCTTGATTTATCCTGAACTTTCAGATCCAACACCTGACCATTCAAAACCTTTTGGGTTTCGAGAACATTTACCTTGTCCTTTCTAGTCAATATATTACTACTTTCCCCTTTTTAACTCGTGAACCTGGTCCCTCAACATACTTAGACCTAGGTTCAACTACCTCTTCTACAGATTCCTTTTTTCTTTTTATTTGCTGCACCTTTTTGACTTTTATTCTTGTACCTTCATCGTCTTCCCATCTACAACCTTTCTGATCCTGTTCACTGCCCTTATGATATCTTTAGATTTAGTTGCACTATCATCCGGCTCCCTTGACACATTGCCCAGGTCCTTAGGCAGAACTGGTGTGACCTGAGATACAATATTTTTCCTCTCTCTTCTGTTTTGAGGCTTTTGTGCCTTTTTGGCAACCATGGAGTCACTCAATAACATATTTTGATCCCCAGGAGTGGAATAACTCTTGATAAATTTTAGAGGATCAAACTCAATCACTTTCTCTTTCACCTTTATCAGACCTAGTAATTTTATCAAGAGCCAACATCTGAGATCTTTTTTGTTGTTGTGAACCCTTAGATGCGAAAAGTGGTGGAGCAACAATTTATGTTGCATTAGGTTCTTCTTCATTTGCTCCTCTTTTTCCTTTTCCATTCCACACTAGAGGAACATTATATTCATATTCATCCACGCCCTCTTGAACAAAATTAAGATGCAACCGAGTGTTTGGAATGTGATAAAAACAAAGGTATAGTGTTGTGTTTAATTTGATCTTGGGATTTATATGCCACTTCAGAAAATGGAGGTTGGATATCTCCCTTTATATCTGTAAGGCTGCGACTAAGATATTTGATTATGTTCCCCTGTCTATTAGGAGATCTCCATCAAAAAATCATTCAGCTATAGTTGAGGACACATGGACAGGTTGGGATAAGACTTTTGGTTTATTAATTTGCTTCTCAACAGGGGGTTGTACTACATATCATGTCTCTGAACGAATAGAGCCATCAAGAAAGTTCTCTTTTGAAAGAGTGATAACAACGGTGGGAGAACAAGGAAGATTTTTTTTGGAGGGGCATTGAAATATGGAGGTCTACACTTTGAGGGAGTAAGAATTTGTTGGTAGGAGTAGTTGACTCACTGGTTTCACTTACTTCGCAGACCGGAGTTGAAGTAGAGCGAATCTCAAGAAAAAATGGATTATTAAACTCATATTGATTGGAAGATTCAATTTCAGCAAATATGGGTTCTATGGGAGAAGAAGAGTATTTTGACATGGTTTAAAAAAGGATTGAAAGGGATTTGAAAGCGACTGAGAGAGATTTGAAGATACGGGAGAAGACAACGATATGATGAAATACTTCCAGTTTTTTAAAGAAAAGGTTTTGTAGGTTGGATTCGATCCCTGAACATAGATGACCTTTGGGATTTCAAAATGAAAAGATGTTACTTCACGAGATGCAGACACGTGGCGAGTGACAGTTACTTTTACAACATTTCACACATAGTAAGGGAATACTAACCTCAGAGCAGGGACCATGCCCTTCTCTTTGTTGAGACATCAATTACTCTGATCATGTTGAGCCGCCTTCTTCTCTCTATTTATTTAAGTCAACATTAGTGTATACAAGCAAAAGGTACTGAATTAAAGTCATACATAAATGCAAGATAAATAGCAACAATATATGCCTTCTAATCATAGTCAATAAGGGTTTTGAGTGCATCGAGGACGTAAGATTATTTTGTTTTGAGCAGCATTATCCTTAACCTGTTTTTGACAAATAGAATTTTGCTTAGGGCTTTTTTAAAAAGGTCAACTACTTGAGTTTCCATCTTGCAAAACTTCATGAAGACATTTCCCCTTTTAACATTGTCTCTCAAGAAGTGAGGCCTTACATCGATATGGTTGGTCCTCTTATGTTGTACCTGATTCTTCGCCATATTCAAAGCATTGGCATTATCACACATGAGGGGAATTGTGTCAGTGAGTGGGCCAAAATACTCAAGTTGTTGCTTTATCCACAAGAGTTGCGCACAACATGATGCGACAAAAACATACCCAACTTCAGTTGTGGACAAAGCGAATGAGTTCTGCTTCTTTATTCCCCAAGAGATTAATCATGATCCAAAGAAGTGTGCCATTCCAAAGGTACTGTTTTTGTAGACTAGGTACCCCTCATAGTCTGCATCAACATATCCAATAAGATCAAAAGAGTCATCTGAAGATAGTATATGACCAGGTCCATCATTCCCTTCAAATGTCGAAAGATGATGTCACGACCCGAGCCTACACCCAGAACGTGACTACCACTTAAGAACCATTTATAATCCCTAAGAAAATCCTTGCCCTGGCTACTATGACTCACATGACTCTACAATGTACGCGGAATCTTAAATAGAAGAAACTCTAGATATTCAAAGAAGAGTCTTAAATTACTGTCTTGAAATACTCAACATAAATCATCAGTTAGATAGAAAACCTGAGGAAGACAATGAAAACATCTAATCCTTACTATCTATGAAGCCTCTAACAATTCAAGATAAATGTCAGGACAAGACCCACGATACCTCAAATACTACTAAGATGATATAAAAAATGGAGTCTCCCGGAAGCAAGGAGGGGTCACCAAATGTTGTCTATGAGTGAATAATGATTTCAACGAAATGTCTGTTGATAATCCTGAGCACCTGTATCTGCATCATAATAAGATATAGGTCGAATGACGTCAGTACATTGAATGCAAGGGTATGTAATAGGGCTAGATTAAACAAATAACTAAACTGAATGAATGAAAGCAACATGATGGGATCAATACATGAACATGAGGTGAAAACAATTTAAGCGTTACAATAAGATATGCAATAAAAGTAATATTAAAATAATATACTTTACTCTTTGGGGAGTTTCTTTAACCGACAACCATTACTAGTAGTCTACCAATGATACAATGTTTCACCCACGTTGGAAAGGCCATCATATACCTTTCCTGGGTATTGGATGATATTGCGACTATGGATCCATCTAAACCACCTTCTCAGCGACAGTAAGGCGTCATATTAAGAATCAATGATATCCTATGCTACGCTGGCTATGTAGTTTATGAGAATTTCGAGTTCTAAAAGACTCTAACCCAATTCAGTGCTCGATACTACTCCCAAGATAATCAATATAACTTTCTGCTCAATTCACCCATTATAAATAAGGGACTTTTTCTTAGTGAAAAACTTTTCAAAACGTTAAATGATAAACACTCGACTACACCTCATCCAATACTAGGTGTAGGCGATCGTAATCTAGTATATAACCCAACAAAGAGTTGGGGTCGAACCCACAGGGAGCGGTACAAGTTTGAATTCACTTATGAGGTTACAAATGTAGTCTAATTGGTGATAGGAATAGAAATTATCGCAAACATCTAACTAAATTGAAAGGGGTGACAATAAATGCTAGATGGGGGGATTGGTTTGTTAATTAGCAACTAAAACAAATACAAAAACATGGGAATCAACAATGTAGAAAGGTATTCTTAGGATGTGATCGATTATAGGCTAATTTTGCTATATGGGTAATTGAAATTTACTAACGATTGCTAAATCTCAGTAGATAGGCTACACAATAAGTGCAATAGCTTTCTCTCTAACAACTATTACGATTCAAGTGAGTTCTCTCGAACCTCGACAGGCATAACAATATAATCAAATAAAACCTTAAGTTATCTCGAGCTAGATAGGTAGAATTGAGTTTAGGATTCACTCTCTCGAGCTGAACCCACAACAACCCAATAACTACAAGCACTAATCGAAAACCTTGATTTCAAAACCTCTTTCTCAAGAAAGCCCAGAACTCTAAGATATAATTGCATTTGCAACTACAATTCATAGATTAATACACAACTATCGATTAAACCCACTTCAATTAAGCATTTAAATCAATAAATAACAATATCCACAAACGAATTAAGCCAATAATCACATAATCACGCCCCAAGAATTGGGGTTTTGGCTACACAGCATAAAGAGAGAACCAATTACCCACTATATTAGCCATGAGTTAGGTAAAAGTTTCCAAGTCTCTGCAATGCTCCAAATTGAATTAGTTCACAAACCCAATTGCAATTCCTCCAAATTAATTCTCAAAAGCTTCAAAGTCTACAATGGAAACTCAAAAACTCAGAGAAAACTAAGATTCTAAAGCTTAGGGAATTAGAACCCCTCACTCTTCATTTTCAATTTCAAATTATAGTTGCCCAGTTTTTGGCCTTAAGGGCCATTTGGCAAAGTAAGTCGGGCCTCGCCAACCCAGTCGGTGATCTGCCCCTCACTCCATTCCATCACCTGTTTGCATTGGCCATTAGTCCTGAAGGTTCTGTGACATTAGGCGATCAGGGTATATGTCGCTAAGTCGGTCGGCGATTCGTCGACAGTCCATTTCTGTCTCCAAGTAGGTTCTTCACCAGGGCTAGCATGCTGGAACTTTAGGTGAGCTAAAGAGCCACTCGGCGGTCCACTGAGTAGTTTTAGAGATCAGCAAGATTGGCTTCCTTCAACTTTTTCTGCTTTTTCGCTCTTTTTTGCCCTGTAATGTCCTTGCCTTTCTCCTTAGCCTTCATTGCTGCAAATCAACATTTCAACATCAATTTAAAGCACAAATTAGGCATTTGAGATGTCTACAAACAGTGTTGCTCAAGACTCAACACAAAAGTGCACAAAAGGTTCAAAAAACACATACAATGTTCAAATGTGCACTCAAAGTTTCAAATTGTGACTCACTATTATCAAGTGTAATGAATCTCACAATGCTTACTACAAATGCAAGTTCAACCTCAAAAAAAGTATTCAAATTCCCTCACAACAAAGATGATTCCATACTCACACAAAATTTCTCAACAATTTAATATTTCGGAATCAAATACAACTCTCACTCTCACAAAGATGAACACATGCATGACTCCACCCATAGTCTTGCCCTTATTTTCCAATCAACCTTCTTTTCAGCTCACCCAATATCACAAAGGATTGTTTAAGGCTTGTAATGGTTGAGTGTAAATTTATAGTCATTTAGGCCTAGTGGCTTCTACCTTCATGAAGTATGGCCTGAAAATCACTTTTTCTCCTTCTCTTTCACATTCAAACATGTTCATAATTCACCCCATTATTCAACTTTATATGACTCACCCGATACCCCATTCTTTTCACTCCTTTCACACATTTTATTGCACAACACTGTTTTTTTTTCATTCTTTTTCATTTTCACCCTTTTTCTTTTCTTTTTCTCTATTTTTTTTTTATATATGGAGAGTGTCACGCCCCGAGCTACCCCCAAGACGCGGACACGGGACCTAGGACCACAAGTGATCCCAAGCTAACCCTGATGGCACGATCATGAACATACTAAAGATAATAAACTGATGCGGAAGCTAAATGATAAATAAATCCGAAAGAATGGGGCATACCCATATACTATAGCTGAATATATCAAATCTGAGAGTTTAATACAAAAGAAATATATTAACTTAATACTAAGCTGAATCTATCTATGTCTGAAAGAAGCCTCTAAACTGACTAGAAATGTTGGGACATGCCCCAACTAGATCTAGCAAAACTGAAACTAAAGACTAAAAGC
>NW_006238939.1:1565033-1565418 GCF_000226075.1 Solanum tuberosum | reverse complement strand
CATAAACTGAGGCATGTATAACTGAATATATTATGACTGGAATACTGAATAACTCAAAAGGCTGACATGTAGATACTCATACTTGAAAACTCCTTTTTCTTTTTTGAAAACAATTCAACATCATATTATATTATGATCATTGATGACTTGGGAAGTCCTACTGCATAAACATTGATGGTATATCTAGATACCATACTATTCATACATGGATGACCTACTCAATTGTCATACTAATCATGTTTTAGAAGCTCTTTCTCAAAACTCATCTTAACTTTCTCAAAAACTCAGTTTAAAACTCAAGTGTTGTCTTAAAGAAAAGCTTCTCAAGATTTATAACTCAAAATAGGGTTTATGCTGAAATATACTGATAATGTGGCATAAAACT
>NW_006238939.1:1562500-1562623 GCF_000226075.1 Solanum tuberosum | reverse complement strand
CATCTGAATGCTGGAATGGTAACTATTGTTGTAGGCAAACTCAATAAGAAGAAGGTGATTGTCCCAACTACCCTTAAAGTCGATCACACAAGCTCTCAACATGTCCTCTAAGGTTTGGATGGT
>NW_006238939.1:1560114-1560910 GCF_000226075.1 Solanum tuberosum | reverse complement strand
TGAAACCAATCCATGCCTATAATGACATCGAAGTCTACCATTTCTAACTCTACAAGATCTGCTGAGGTGACTTTCTGGGAGACTGTGACAGGGCAATTTCTATACCCGTCAAGCCATAACTGGGTCACCGACTGGAGTAGAGACTGAGAAGAGTTCTGAAGAGTTTCTGGACTGACATCTAAGGTTACTGCTATATAGGGAGTCCTAAAAGATAAAGTAGCCCCTGAATCTTTCCACTGAGTGTACCATATGTGAGCCACATTTTTAAGCTGGTAGGATGCCAACTCAACCTTACCATTATCAGTCATTTGCATCACTCCAAAGATTTTCTTAACCTCATCAATGAAGTTTTGTGGGTCTTCATCAACTTGTGACCTTAAAACTCAGGCGAATTCATCCTTAAAAAAAAATCTCAAACTTTAGCTGTCAATGATCCACCATTTCTATTAGTAGGAACTGGAACTTGCTGATTGTTCTGATTATTCATACTTTGAGCGAAAGGTTGAATAGTATTCTGAAACTCTGCATTCGAAACTTCTTGATCTGGGACTAGAGGAAGTGCGTTAGCATTGCGTGCATTAGCATTCCTTACCTAAGCTATATGATAAGGCATGATCTTAAGCGCATAACGATGGATTAGAAAGGAGATCATACCAACGCACGATAAGAATATCAAGAAAGTGAAGTTTTTCCTAAAACACTTCATAGCCTCCCTTTCATTAGAAGTGGTGCACTTCACACCTATGAAAAGGACTCTACATAGTGCGGCTTTTCAGACATCCTAGAACTCTTAAAC
>NW_006238939.1:1537330-1558044 GCF_000226075.1 Solanum tuberosum | reverse complement strand
TATAATTCATTTTGTGCTAAGAGTTATGACCATCTGAATTTTACTTAACCATAATTTTCATCTAACTAGCTGCTGACCCTCATCTACGGTCAGACCTACGGACCGTGGCTCGAATGACGGTCCGTGCTGGTCGACCGTAGTTTGTGTCAGAGGCTGAGTAAGGGAAGTCTCGATCCACGGACACAGACCACGGACCGTGGTCTGATCTACGGACCGTGGGTCTGTCCGTGGGTCGGGACTTAGCCAATTTTCTGAGCTGGTTTGGGGAGGGGTTGCGGTGGTGAACCACGGACCACCAGAACGGGAAGTGGTCTGACCTACGGTCCGTGGATGGTGACCGTAAGTTGCACCTGCAACTTCTCGAAATCTGTATTTTTGGTCTGTTTCGAATACGGGGTGTTACAGAGAGGTTCCATATTTAAAAAAAAATCCATCACGCGGGAATTTTAGCACTTCTTGACTTTCGTCATTTTTTCATCACACCCCCAACTTAGGCTTTTGGCCTAAGTTGGCTATTCAAAAAAACCAATAATTCATGAAGGTTATGGGTGATGGGATTAAGAGGTCAAAGCTGTTCAAGTTTCTTCCAAATAAAATGATAGTCCCAAACAGTGCCAAGCAAGGTTCACACTTCTCACAAGGTGGCCACAAAGAGGTATATTATCAATTTGGTTCACTCTTCAAATTTTTTTCCTAAGATCATTTCAATTGGTTGCTTCAATCAATCAATCGAACCAACATGTAAAATTCTAGGTGTCATCAAGCACAATATTCAAGACAACTTCAACACACAAGGCATTCGATTCAATTATCAAACAAGACTCCACACTTTCTAGCTAGCATGCAATGTGCATCACAAGAGATTTAATCGACAATCGGCTAGTCAAAATGAGATGCTAAAAGTTCACATATTACCTATGTAACTTAGTTTACTTCATCGTAGCCGCATGATGAGTTCACAAATTGGAATCATTTAGGGCTTTATTTTAATAAAATTTGTGTCCTCAAATGCTTGTTTTATCTTAATATCTGATGAAAACATGTAAGTTTCAGGTATTTGACGTTTGAAGGAAAGCATGGACACTATTTCGCAAAAAGGAACAAAAAAGGTGAAAAGAACGAAGAAAATAAAGGCCCGAGGATCACCGATTCCACTTGGCGAGTTGCCGAAAGGTCTCAATTCACCTTTTGTTCCAGTGTGCGAAGCCCTGAAGGAAAGGATTAACTCGACGGAAAAAAAATGCAGTCGGCGCATCGTCGAGCAGTTTTGCAAAGCAGTACCATGTCGCCCAATGACCCAGAGCACGACAATGCTGAAGGCTGGTGCAAGACGGCGATGAACTACACCAAAGGGCGAATCGCCGAGTGAATCGATGATTCTGACTAACGACGCTGAATGATCCGCTGCAGCACAAATATGTGAAAGCTATAAATACTAGTTAGAGGTGTATTTTTAAGTGTCGAACAATTATTACAATTTTCATATAGAATAGTACTTTTTGATAATTTTGCTCTGAGTTTGATAGGGTTTTGAAGACATGAAGAAGAAGAGGGTTTCATCTCCAAGGATTTGGACTTAGGTCTCCTGGATTCTTCATTCTTGGCCTGTAACAAGACTTAAACCTTCATACCCATTTGAATGCAAGCTCATTTACATATAAATTTCTATCTCTTGATGTGTTGCTAAAAGCCCTAATTCTTGGGGTGTGATTTAGCGAATATCGGTTAAGATTGTTGTTGGGTCTTGCCTGCTGATAGACTAGATGTAGTTTAATGGTGATTTCGCCTAGTAGTTGTGGATGAATTTAAAAAATTTGTAGTTGCAAATATAAGTTTATTTTTGTATTTTTGGCTTGCTCGAGAGAGTGGTCGCGAAACCAAGACTACTAGATTGATGGCCTAAGGAGTGGGTTGACATGAGGTTCAGCTCGAGAGAGTGAACGCTAGTCCCATATCCTAACACTCAGCTCGAGAGATAGAGTGGGGTAAGGCGTAGGCTGGTCTTCATGCGGCAAGTAGGTGTCCGAGGGGAACCCAATTTTAACGTGGTAAGTTGCTCGAGAGAGAATTTATTCCCACGTATAGCTTAGCCTAGTTACTATTGCTCTATAAATATTCTATCGAAAGCATGTACCCAATAATTTAAATTAACCCGTATTCTAGTCACATCCCAAGAATTCCCCTCTCTTGCATAGATTTTGTTGTTATTTTTACTGTTTTTGCAAAACCCCCCAATCGATAATTGACATTTTTGTATC
Source organism: Solanum tuberosum (assembly GCF_000226075.1). Classification (NCBI taxonomy): domain Eukaryota; kingdom Viridiplantae; phylum Streptophyta; class Magnoliopsida; order Solanales; family Solanaceae; genus Solanum; species Solanum tuberosum. The sequence continues at coordinate 1,555,786 of NW_006238939.1, read as the reverse complement.
CACCTTTGATTTACAATGTTTTTATTCTTTAATGTCCTTAGCTACGACTAGTTAGAACGAAATTTTATTTTACTATAAATTCTTAAAACCACTCTCTTGGGACCATCCCAACCCTTGGTTGGGTTAGTATCCTTTTACACGATCGTAGACACTTGCACTGTAAGTTGTGTCCTTGATTACGCAAACATCAAAATGATGCCGCTGCCAGGGAGTGGTGTTATTTGGGAATTCTTAGTTAAGTAGAAGTTTTTATTCTTCCTAGCTTTAGTTTTACTAATCTAAATTGTAGTTTTGTTTTGCTAGTTTGAATACTAAAGCAGGGAACTAAGGATGGAAAGTCATTATGGATATCATATGGATCATCCCCTTCAGAAACCATTGAACCTCAGGGACAACCTCCTGACATTTAAACAGGTAGGGAATGAGACAATTCATAAAATATGGCTGAAGTTTCAAGCGGTGCTGCAACCATCCCCATCTCACGGGATGACAGACAAGGGACTACTGTATTGCTTCTATAGGGGTCTTCGACGTGACAATAGAGGCATAGCTGATCAACTGTGTGAGGGCGGTATGCTACACCAGCCCTATGAAGTCATAGCAAAACACCTTGATGGCATTGTAGAAGCCAACAAAGAACACAAAAAGTTGCAGCAGTGGGACGCACTAGTCACCCAGTTGAATGTTCTATCCAGCCGAGTCATGGAATTGGAAGTACAAGCCATGGCAAAAGAAAAGCACCTCTCCCTCCATGAGTGTAAACAGGGGAAGAAGCAGAGAGGTGTGCAAGATGATGAAGCTCTTTCACTCATTCAAAAAAAATTGAGGCACATGAGAAGATGTTGAATGAGATGAAGGAGAACATCGAAATACTAAATGAAGCATCAACCTCTCATTCCATGACTATTCAGTTGCAAAATGCTCAAATTAGCCATTTGATATAGGGTCATTACCCACCATTCACCGAGGACACGCCTAACTACAATATGTGCGCCTCCGAAAATGAAGAATAGTTGCTGACTTGTGTCATGCCACGACGTTAACTAAGGCTCTGTTATGGAGATAACCCAAAACCCCTTAATATTTTATATTTGCGTATTGGTAAAGTAATGATTTGTTGTTGGTGTAGGTTGAAGTGTGAAAAGTGCTCAAAAAGTGCACGGTGGCAAGCAAAAGATCCAATTGGCGAGTCGTTGAAGAGGTTGGCGAACTTGACCTTATCCGCCAGCTGACTCCAAACATCTCTAAAATTGGAGCCTGTAAAACTTGACAATCTTGTGAAATCATTAGCGCATCGCTGACTGTGTTGGCGATCTCGATGGAGACCTTCGTTTGAACTCCCAGGTTTGCTGCAAAATTCTGTAGAACTTGGCGAAACAAGTGATTGCTCGGTGACACGCCAACTGACCCGGTGATTCATACTGATATCGCCGGGTTCGTAAGAATTGGACGGCGCTTGAGTAAAGTTGGAGCAGGGTGGCTGTGAAACATTCGATAGTTCTTTTTAATTCTAAAATTGTGGAAGGTCTACACCCAAAGTCGCAGAAGAACCATGCCACCCTGACAGATGGAGCAACCGCATAGCCATGAGCACTTCTTTACCTACCTATTTGTCTTACTTATTTTTATTTTTATTTTTGGTTACTTTTAATCGCATTTGAGGACAAATGTTTTTGTTTATAGTGGGGTGAGGCCCACACTTTTGTGTGTCATTTGCGATTCATGTTATTTATATATTTGGGCTTTGAGCTCTCACTGTGTTAAATACTGCTTTTTGTGGATGTTTTAGCGTGTGGCTCCTTTTGTTTAAATTGCAAAACGATTTTGACCCTTCTGAAATTTTTTGAATTTTTTTGCACATTTTTGCCACCCCTCATATGTGACTGTGGCTGTTCTTTTGCAAAAAAATAAGTCTCGGTTTCGATCAATACCGATGACTTGAATAATGCTTTCAATTGAACGAACATGAATGTAAGGCTACGATGAGGCCAAATGAAGTAGCATAGCGAATATGTGAACTCGTTGCATCTCGTTATGACTAGTCTTGTATTAAATTGATTCTCTTGTGATGATCGTTGCACACTAGCAAAAGTGTAGAGTATTGTTTGATTTTAGTGTCGATGCCTTGTGTGATGGGCTTACTTTGAACCATGCATGATAGAACCTAGAATTTGCCCCGTTAGTCAGATCAACTAAGTGATTCTATCTCTTGATATGATCTTAGGCAACTTTTAAGAGTGTGAGCCAATTTGACATATTGTTTTTTGTGACCTACCCTGTGTGCGTGTGAACCTCTCTTGAACACCCCTTGAACCTTAACCTTCTTTGGAACAAACTTGATGAACACTAAACCTTTCTTTATCCACTACCTATAATCCTCATGAAGTTGTGGTTAGTTTGAATATCCAACTTAGGCCAAAAGCCTAAGTTGGGTGTGTGATGAAAAGAGAGGGCAAATCAAGAAGTGCAAGAAATTCCCTCTTACCCATGGTTTTGAGGAAAATAGAACCCCTCCATATAAAAAAAAAAGAGAGAGATAAAAGAAAAAAGAAAAAGAATGAAAAAGAAAAGTTGTGGAATAAAGTTGAAAAATTAAAAGGGTTTCCTTACAATTCATGGAAAGTAAATAATAGGATGACTTATGAGAACTAAAGACCATTATGAAGGAAAAGGAAAGGAAGTGTTGTGAGCACCACATTTCATGAGGATGAAAGTAACTGAGCCTAAATAACCATACCTTTGCACTCAGCCCCATTACAAGCCTTGAAAATACCTTTTTGATCTTGAGTAAGCTAAAACAAATGTTGATTGGAAAATACGGGCAAACCTATGGGTGAAATTATGCGTTATGTTCTTCTTTGTGAGTGCGAGCGTTGCATCTGATTCCAAAGCTTTAAACTATGAAACCTTTTGTGTGAATATGAAATCATTCTTTGTGTGAGAGCATTTGAACACTATAGTTGATCTTGAACTTGCATTTGAAGAAGGTATTGTGTGCAGGAGATTCATTGTTACTGGTGAGTCACCACTAGAATCTTTGAGTGCACATTTGATCTTTGCATAAGTAAATTGAGTCTTGTTGTGTGCATTCATGATTGAGTCTTGTGTAGCACTGTTCGAGACACCCTTGCTGAACAGCTGAACTTGAGTTTGCTTGAGGACAACCAAAAGTTTAAGTTGGGGGTGTTGATGATTCCACAAATTGGATTCATTTAGGGTTTTATTTTAATAGAAAATGTGTCCTCAAATGCTTATTTTATCTCAATATATGATGAAAACACATAAGTTTCAGGTATTTGAAGTTTGAAGGAAAGCATGGACACTACTTCGCAAAAAGGAACAAAAAGGGTGAAAAGAACGAAGAAAATGAAGGCCTGAGGATCGCCTAGTCTATTTGGCGAGTCCCCGAAGGGTCTCAATTCTCCTTTTGTTCCAGTGTGCGGAACCCTGAAGGAAAGGATCAAGTCGGCGGAAAAAGGGAGCAGTTGGCGCATCGTCAGCAGTTCCGCGAAGCAGTACCATTTCACCCTATGACCCAGAGTACGACGATGCTGAAGGCTAGTGCAAGACGGCGATGAATTACACCAAAGGGTGAATCGCCGAGTCGATCGGCAATTCCGACTAACGACGCCGAATTATCCGCTACAACACAAATCTTTGAAAGCTATAAATACTAGTTAGAGTAGTAGTTTTAAGTGTCGAACAATTATTATAATTTTCATACAGAATAGTGTTTTTTGATATTTTTGCTCTGAGTTTGAGAGGGTTTTGATGATTTGAAGAACAAAAGGGTTTCATCTCCAAGTATTTGGACTTGGGTGTCTTGGATTCTTCATTCTGGGCCTGTAACAAGACTTAAATATTCATACCCATTTGAATGCAAGCTCATTTTAAGGTATAAATTTCTATCTCTTGATGTGTGGCTAAAAATCCCAATTCTTGGGGTGTGATTTAGCGAATATGGGTTAAGACTATTGTTGGGTCTTGCGTGCTGATAGATTGGATGTAGTTTAATGGTGATTTGGTCTAGTAGTTGTGGATGAATTTAACAAATTTGTAGTTGCAAATACAAGTTTATATTTGTGTTTTTGGCTTGCTCGAGAGAAAGGTCGCGAAACCAAGATTACTAGATTGATGGCCTAAGGAGTGGGTCGACACAAGGTTCAGCTCGAGAGAGTGAACCCTAGTCCCATATCCTAACACTCAGCTCGAGAGAGTGAGTGGGGTAAGGCATAGGCTGGTCTTCATGCGGCAAGTGGGTGTCCGAGAGGAACCCATTTGAAACGGGGTAAGTTACTCTAGAGAGAATTTATTCCCATGTATAGCTTAGCTTAGTCACTATTTCTCTATAAATTTTCTATCGAAAGCATGTACCCAATAATTTAAATTAACCCGTATTCCGGTCACATCCCATGAAATCCCCTCTCATTCATAGTTTTTCTTGTTATTTTTACTATATTTTGCTATACTTGTGACAAAAACACCAAATCAATAATTGACACTTTTGTGTCCACCTTTGATTTAAAATGTTTTTATTCATTAATGTCTTTAGCTACGACTAGTTAGAACTAAATTTTATTTTTCTATAAATTCGCAAAACCACTCTCTTGGGACGATCCCAACCCTTGGTTGGGTTATTATACTCTTGCACGATCGTAGACACTTGCACTGGAAGTTGTGTCCTTGATTACTCAAACATCACCGCACATTCATGTCATTCAATTGACAGCACTATTCAAGTAATCGGTATTGACCACAACCGACACTCAAATTGGCACAAGAACACCCACAATCACATACAAATGAGGTGGCAAATTTTTTAAAATCGGTTCAAAACCATTTTATTATTAAAAACAATGGACCACAATGTATCAACAATCAAGATATATATATAAACACCAATAGGCTCCAATATTCACAAAACCAAAACAAAAAACAAACCAATATTCACAAAAACAACACAATAGAGGTAGGTATGGAAATACCTCACCCGTCAACAAAAATAAGCAATTGTCCTAAAATGCAAATCAAAACAGAAACAGTCTAAAAGTAACAAATATAAAGGTACATAATATCATCCTACCAGGGTAGGCCTGGAGTGAAGTCTGCATATCAGTCACTCCCTCTGTTGGGGCATCAGTGCCCGACTCCACAACATCCTTGGCTCCACTAGAGCCCACCATAGAAGTGTCCGGGAGTGATGCCCACCAAGTTGTCTCGAACATGGCACCCTTCAAATATGCCAAGTCCTCATACAGTCTCTTCTCCAACACTGAGTTACTTCTCATCCGTCTCCACATCAGATTCAACATCACCACCATCTGCTCTAATCTCATCGCCAGAAGTAGCCGAAGGAACCTCAGAACTAGCTGGAATATCTATACTCGAGACTTCTTAAGACTGTACAAAAGAACATGGATAGGTCGGTGAACTTCAGCTCGTGCACATCTATATGCAACCCAATAATATTAGCCTTCAAGGCCGTGACAACATCTGTAGGTCCCTAGCCCTGCTCATACTCCTCAACTCTCACAGCCAAGGCATCCAAGGCCAACTTGTGGCCCTCAATCAACTCTCTATGCTCCCTCAACTCAGCCCTAATGGGGGCTTATTTAGTAAAAATAGCCCTCTCTATCAACCTAAGCACAACGACCTCTACCCGTAAGGCACACACATTATCCGATTGGACCAAATGGCCCATCTTGTAAATCATGGCATAGTTGATAGAGGGTCGGGAGGTAGTAGCAGCGGGATGAGATATTGTAGGAGAGGGTGCAAAATATGTACTAGGGGTCTGAGATACAGAAGGGTCAAAAATACATTAAGGGCCCACTGGCTTGAGGAGGCATGATTTACTCTGTAGGCAACATATCAACGTCAAACTCCGAGGATGTATCCACCAGTCCTGCCCTTGTCCTGTCAACCTCATCCTGGATGTACTCGTCCTCGATACGCCAGATATCAGTAGAAGAGGTGGGTGTCACCTCCACATCTATCTTGTTATCTCTCGGAACACGAGCCCATCTGCATAGCTCGGTGATCAGCACTAAAAATGGGAGTGAGATCTAGCTCTGTTTGGCTCTCATGGCCATCTCTTGCTTTATCAGAATCCCCAAATTTAACCTATGGCGATCAATAATGGACCCTAGAAAAGCAACCTTCGGGTGCTACAGATGAACCCAAACCAATATATGGTAGCAACTTTCACGTCCTTCTTTTCTGTAGGTGCACTTGCATCAATCCACCTCAAGGTGACATCGGAGAGAAGGGGTGCCATCCAACCCTTAAGATCCTCTAAAGTCTTCTTCTTTATTAAGTCAATGTAATCGTGCACAATGTCTATTGAACAACCTAGTACCGCATTTATAGCTGAACATCGGAACTTCACTTTCTTCACTCTGATAACCACAAAGTCGACCGGCTTGAACATGCTGGCCTTCTTCTTCCCTTTAGGTACCTGCTCTCTGCACACAGCATAAAACTCTCAGACCTAAGTAGCAATGCACGGGCCCCGGGGTTTTGTAAAAATCTCAAACTTGTGGAACTTAAGAGTGTTCCATACATCAGAAAACATGTCCACCACACCATCGGTAGATAATCTCTTCTCCTCTAAAATGGTCCTCGAACCCTCAACCTTTAGTCAATTAAGTGACCGGGGAGAAGGAACCTACGCAGGTGGCGTCGGGACCACTGTCTGTGTTGGGGCTGCAGCTGGATGGGGAGGATTAGTAGGAGGCACGAAGATCCTAGACGGATCGTTCATCGATTTGGAGCGTAGCTCCGCTCTCCCTGCCTATAACAACTTGTCATCTTCCTGCTCGGTGATAGAGGTCGGAGAACTCTCCTCAGACTGACTCTCACTGTCATAGGTAGTGAGGTGTATGGAGTAGACCCCATTCACTATCAGAACTTTACTCCGTATGTGTCAACTCAACGGGCTCTTTGCCCTTTCTTTTTCCTCCTTTTAGAGGATGTTTTGTAGCTGTAGCTCGGGAAGTAGCCGCTTCCTCATTGATTGTAACTCCACGTACCCACTTTCGGGGTGACATGTCTCTACCAGCGACATTGGGTCTAGCCATTCCTGCAAGAACAATGTGGAAAATGTTAGATAGAGTTAAGAAAAATCTCAGAAAAAAAAGAATTGCAGGAAGACTCACACAACCGGTCGGCGAGTCCCAAAAACACTTTGGCAAGCCAGAGCGGGCTTGCCGAATATTTTAGAACAAAAATTGCTGAAAATCAAAGCTAGTCGGCGATGTCTAAGGCCATTCGGCAGATGTCTGCCACCAATCGGCGAGCTAGCAGTAGCTCGCCGTAAGTTAAAGAACAATTAAGGGAATTAAGGGCCCATAAGGGTGATCATAAGGGACTTTCGGTGAGCATAGGTATATCGCCGAAAGTTACAGAACTTAACGCCTCAAAAGTGTAAATAAAATGCAATCAAAGGGGACTTAGGCAAATCGCTGAACCACTTGGCGAGCTCAACCCAGCTCACTGAGTAGCCCAACGTGACATATTTTCCGTCGTACTTCCAAATCAAGCCCGTAGCCCAAGAAAATAAAATTAAGCACCAAAAACATGCATTTAACACCAGGCCCATATGACCCATGCCCTCGGGGTACTCAAACTTCCCTCGATTTGGCCATAATTGGCCAATTCACGTCTTTTGCCCTTAAGAATGACGTCAACCGCTCTACCATCGGGAAAACTTTGTCAACCAGCACAATTCGGGGTTACTCAGACTTCACCCCGCTAGACCCACAACAATTTCAACACAACCCAATAATATAATCAGTTACAGAAACGGGAATTAACCATTTACGATCAATCATTTACAAATTCACTTAAAAACGGGTAAACAAACAATCACACGACAAGCAAAACGATAATAAACAAAGATGTCAACCACAAAGCAACAATTGGCATTTGATTTCATTTTGCGCGCTAGTCGGCAGAGTAAGTCGAGCTCGCCGGCCCACTCTGCGATCCGCCGAGTGGTACTTCGGCCCGCCAAGTTTTATAGAACCTCTTGCAAGCCAGGTGGTTCTAACGACGGTCCAATTCGGGCTCGCCGACATGTTCAATGAGTTGCCGATTGGGCTTTTGGCTCGCCTAGTTGCCATTTTCCCAAAATTTCAATTTTTCAACCTGCACAATCAACAACTACTATTCAAACAACAGAAATAAAAGCATTAAACCCTGGGTTTCCTCCAAGAAGCGCCTTATTTAATGTCGTGGCACGATGTGGATCCGCTTTTAAAATTTATTTTTTGGGTTAACCAGGTATCACTTGTAGACCCCTTTTGCCCTTAGGTTCAAATGAGATTAAATTTGACCCATTTGCGTTTCCAATTGCTTGATAGACACTGACTGTGAGGTGACCGTCTTATTGGGTTTGGAGACGTCCTCTTTCATTTCTTTTAAAACTTTGTCCAACCTTTCTACCTGATTGAGAATGCGTACAAGCATGTCTTCTGTATGAAAGTTCTCCGAGTTTGTGTTTTGTTCTTTAGGCTTTTGACGTTCATGGGGTGGGACATATCTTTCCTTGTCACCATCCTTTTCCTTCCAAGTAGCATTACGGTCAAGCCATTCTCTATCACAATCTTTCCATCCATCATCTCTATTCAAACCCGGATTTCGACCTGCCCTTGGATAGTTTGGACGAAAGCCTCCTCCTTGATTTGGAAGTAAGTTCATTTCCTCATTATACAACACGTCAAAAAGCTCTTCATCGGGGTTTTCTCCACCAATACCCATAATATTTATATTTTTTAACCCACTACCCATCACATTTTTTGACAGGATATCCAGTTGGGTCATCATTTTGGCCATATTTTGGTTTCTCTCTTGATCCTTGTCGATCTGTCGTTTGTCATTCTAAAGGTGAGAGGAGACACTACGTCCTCACGAGTGTACCATGCTCTATTAATCTTGGTTATGCCATCGAGGAGTTGAGTTGCTACCTCATAAGGATGTTGCATTATACCACCTGGAATAAGGTTACCAACAATACCTTTGTTCACCGAGTCAAGACTCCTATGGAAGTATTGTGACAACACTTTGTTTGAAAGTCCGTGAGTTGGACATTGAACTACAAACTTCTGAAATCTCAGCCCCGTCTGGTGGATTGGTTCACCTTCCAAGCGTTTGAAACCCTGAATACTATCTCTTAATCTCATCATCTTAGATGGGGGAAAGGACCTTAGAAAGAACACTGAGGTAAGTTCATCCCCAGTAGTGATGGAGTTCCTCCGTAGATCAGCTAACCACTTGGTATCTTCCCCTATCAAAGAGAATGGGAATAATCATAGAAAGACTGACTCTTGTGAAATGTTCTTGAATGAGCACAGACCACATACGTCCAGAAAATTCCGAATATGCTCGTGGAAATCCTCATGGACCATCACTCCATATAATCCTTTGATTTTCAAGACTTGTAGCATTGTCCTAGAGACATGGAAGACCGCATTCCCCTCAACCAGAGGTAGACCTATAGCACCAACACTACCCAATTGAATCGGGTCATTAACATCATTCAGATTTTAAATATCATCTTGGTGGCCAGTTTGGCTACCATTACTCTCGTTCACGCTCATTTCTTCCTCTGTTCAAAAACAACCAACACAAAAACAAAACAAAGTAAGTCGATTCAACTACAACACAAGAAGATCACAATTTAAACTTCTATATTAGAATTCTAGATACCACTCCCCAGTAGTGGTAGCATTTTTTATAAACACTCAGCTACACGTCATCCAATAGTAGGTGTAGACTATCGTAATCTAGTATAAAACCCAACGAAGAGTTGGGGTCGAACACACATGGAGCGGTACAAGTTCAAATTCAGTTATGAAGTTATAAATGTAATCTAATTAGTGGTAGGAATATAAATTATCGCAAGCATCTAACTAAATTGAAAGGGGGTGACAACAAGTGTTAGATGGGGGATTGTTTTGATAATTAAAAACTAAAACAAATACGAAAATAGGGGAATCACAAATGTAGAGAGGAATTCTTTGGGTGTGATCAATTATAGGCTAATTTCACTATATAGGTAATTGAATTTTACTAACGATTGTTTAATCTCAGTAGGTAGGCTTGACTATAAGTGCAATAGCTTTCTCTCGAACAACTATTACGATTCAAGTGTGTTCTATCGAACCTCTACAAGCTTAAAATATAAACAGCCTAAAACCTTAATTTATCTACTCTCTTGATCTAGATAGGTAGAATTGAGTTTAGGATTCACTCTCTCGAGCTAAACCCATTTCAACCCAATATTTACAATAATTAATCCTAAATCTTGATTCCAAAACCTCTTTCTCAATAAAGCCCATAACTCTAAGCTAGAATTGCATTTACAAGTACAATTCATAGATTAATACACAACTATTGATTAAACCCACTTCAATTGAGCATTTAAATCAATAAATAACAATACCCATAGGGTAAATAAGCCAATAATCAGATCATCACAGCCCAAGAATTGGGGTTTTAGCTACACATCATAAAGAGAAAAACAATTACCACCTATATTAGCCATAAGCTTGGTAAAAGTTTCCAAGTCTCCAAAATGCTCCAAATTGAATTAGTTCAAAAACTCAATTGCAATTCTTCCAAATTAAGTCTTAAAAACATCACAGTCTACAATGGAAACTCAAAAACTCAAAGAAAATAGAGATTCTAAAACTTAGGGAATTAGAACCCCTCCCTTTTCATTTTCAATTTCAATTTATAGTTGCCCAGTTTTTGGCCTTAAGGGCCATTGGGCGAAGTAAGTCGGGCCTCACCAACCCAGTCGGTGATCCACCCTTCGCTCCAATCCATCACCGGTTTGCATTGGCCACTAGTCCTCAAGGTTCTGTTACTTTAGGCGCTTAAGGTAGATGTCGCCGAGTCAGTTGGCAATTCGCCGAATGTCCATTTATGTTGCCAAGTAGGCTCTTCCCCAGGGTTGGCATGAAGGAACATTAGGCGAGCTAAAGAGCAGCTCAACGGTCCACCGAGTGATCTTGGCGATCACCTGGATTTCCTTTCTTCAACTTCTTTAGCTGTTTTGCTCCTTTCTACCTGGAAATGTCCTTGCCTTGCTCCTTAGCCTTCATTTATGCAAATCAACACTTTGACATTAGTTTATAGCACAAATTAGGCATTTGAGGACACCTAAACCATGAAAACAGAGCCCTAAATGAGTCGAAATCTCGGACTCATCATTAGACATACTTACCTTCTTAAAACATGCACTTCTGAACTTATCTTTCTAGCCCATATATATAACAACTGAAAGCTCTTAATTTTTTATGAAAATAGATCCTTTAAGCTTTTCGCTTAACTTACTTTAATTTGGAGTGTAAATGAAGACATGTGATTGCAACGTGTATGATATTTCAAGGATTAATAAAGAATTTAAGAGTTCATATTGAGAAGAAAATGTAGAAACGATTCAAAAGAACACATATGAATTAAGGACGGAAAATAAAAAGACCAGATTCAAGATAGATATCAGGACATGACCCACGACACCTCAAATACTACTAAGCTAAAATGAAAAATAGAGTCTCCCATAAGCAAGGAGGGCCTCACCAAATGATGTCTACGAGTGAAGAATTATCTCAACGAAATGCATGTTGATAATCCGGAGCACCTGTATCTGCATCATAATAAGATGCAGGTCGAATGACGTTAGTACATTAGATGTACATGTATGTAATAGGGAAAGATTAAGCAAATAACTTAATTGGATGACTGAAAGCAACATGATTGGATCAATACATGAACATGAGGTGAAAACCATTTAAGCGTTACAATACGATATGCAATAAAAGGAATATGAAAATACTATACTTTACTTTTTGAGGAGCTTCTTTATACGAAAACCATTACTATGAGACTAGGAATGATATAATGTTTCACCCACTATCACACCCCGAGGCTACCCCCTTGAGGTTAGACGGTACCTAGGATTATGAGTGACCCCAAGCTAACCTAGTGTCTGGCATATCATAAGCATAGTGAAAAATAACTAAATAAACATGGACTATGTAGAAGCTAAAACAGTGATTATCTAAAAAATGGGGAATACCCAACTAATGTGAATGTATAAACCGTACTAAGAGTTTAATAAAAACTGAAAGATCAGACTTAACAAGTCAAGTTGATACTACTACTATGTCTGAAAAGCTTCAATCTGCGTTGAGTTGCTGGGACATGCCCCCCAGCTAACTCTATCAAAACTGAAACTGATATGTAAAGACTGAAATGAAAGCATGTCTATTGTCCTCGAAGTATGAGAACTCACCACTAAAGCTGCTGAATGTGGATCAAAGATCAATCTAAGAGAAGTCTGAATGCAGACTACCTGAACCTACATCATTAAAGGATGTAGCATAGAGTATGCGTCAGTACTTAGAATGTGCTGAGCATACAGTATATAGAAACTAAGCTGAAAAAACATATGAAAGTTGAACAAAGCATAACAGAGCAATATTGTAAATAGTGAAAAGATAACTGAAAAGCTAAACTGAATACAATGACCAAGTATTAATCATAAGCATGACCTGCTAAACTGATTGATTACTGAAGTACATACTGAAAACCTAGTCAAATGCACTAAGAGTCTGACTGTGGGAGCTACTATTAACCGGCATAAAACTACGCGAGCTAAACGTGGAGTCCGATGTATACGCCCCATCAAGAGGACACAATATACCTTGCCAGGGGTATAAAGGTATGACTAGCGTGATCACTAAATCTGATGGCCATAGAGGGGACTTATACTCCTACGGGGACACGTAGTTTTGGGACTATAAGGGTACGCTGAAACCTAGTCCAACTCAGTGCTAAGTCTACTCCGAACTGAATATATCTATGATTGAAATGTAACTTAAATACTCACATACTGAATAGCTCAAATACTGACATGCAAATATGAGAATGTAACATTTATTTATTGATAATGTAACATTCGAAACGAGAGCATGATTATCTGCATAACTGACCTAGAAAATGCAATTCATGAACTAAGAGAATCAACACAACTAGAGTTCTGAGATTCATAAAAGGAACTGAACAAAATTTCCAAGAAACATGCTATTTTGATTATGGATAGTAAATCAACTGAAATCATAACAATATTCTAATATTTTACAAACCGAAAGTCTAAACAAGATATAGAGAATCAAGTATATGACTGAATTCTAGGGACCTAGGGGATTAAAGGAATCCACTAGTGAAATTTCACATACCTGGTGACAAAATCTACAGATAAATCCTTCAATTTCGGGGCTGGGACTGAGGAAAACCTTCTGCGAGTTCTTGAAAAAATTGGTGCCTCTTTCTTCTCTTTTTGCTTTAAGTACTGGTGATTTTTTAGGAATAAAGGTTTTAGATAGGTTCTGACTAAATCAATAGGCTTAAACGATGTAGTTTAGGTATTAAACGATGTAGTTTAGGTATTAAACGACGTAGTTTAAATGCCCAATGTATAGGGGAAAAGACCAAAACAACCCTAATTTAAAAGTTGATGAGGGCCGACAACGGCACCACTGACGGTCTGTTGTTCGGACCACCACCCGTTAGGTGGGTCGTGATTCTTTGTCAGAGCTACTGGTTCTAGGGGGATTCTATCCATGACCCGTGTGAAGGACCACAAACCGTGAAGTCCACCGTGGTTGTTCCCTTGGGCTAGGGGGTCTGCTCACTCAGGACTACAGATCCTCCCATGACCTGTCATCAATACCACGGCTCGTGGTGGGCTTCGTGGTCTGAGGCCTGAGCTTGGGTTTGTTGCATCTGGCCTCCACGAGCCTTTCTAGAGCTCGTGTGGTGGTCCACATCCCAAGAAAGGTCTCGTAGTCTATCACTTCTGGGTGGGTGTGAACCACGATGAGGGTGACAGACCGTGGTTCTGATCACGGCCAGTGAACCCCTTTGTGGTTCACTTGTTTCTGTAGTTTTCCTGCTGCAAGTCCAATGTATGATTTTGAGGTGTTACAATATCTCACCCTTGGGAACATTCGTCCTTGAATGAAGTCTAAACTAGCTGAATATGCAGGGAAGGAGCTACAATCCCTATCACTAAGTACAATAAACTGATATCTAATTGAATTGAGTTCCAAGAACATGCAAATATGCTGAAAATGCAAGATCAACTGAAGGAACAAGATACTAAGAGTGAGTTTACACAAGAGTAAACTGAGAGACTGGAGAGGAACTATTACCTCAAGCTAAAACGAAATCGGAAGGAAAGAGGTGAGGATACTTGACCTTCATGGCTGCTTCTGCTTCCCAAGTAGCTCCCTCTACGAACTGACTCCTTCGCAAAACTTTCGCTAAATCTATTTCTTTATTTCTCAAACTAGGGACCGGACGGTCAAGGATGTCAACTGGCACCTCTTCATAAGTGAGACTATCCTTCATAGACACACTCTCTAATGGCACTATCGATGTCGGATCACCCACACACTTCTTCAACAAGGAATTATAAAAGATGAGTTGAACCGCTGCTAGTTCTACTGGAAACTCTAACTCGTAAGCCACATTACCAACCCTTTTTAGGATCCTGTAAGGACCTACATATCTAGGACCGAGCTTCCCATTCTTGCCAAATTTCATCACCCCCTTCGTGGGTGATAATTTTAGGAAAAACCCAATCATCAATTTCCAACTCTAAGTCCCTTATACTCACATTTGCATAGGAGTTCTAACGGCTCTGAGCTATCTTTAGTCTATCTATGATGAGCTTAACTTTTTCCATAGCCTCATGAACTGAATTTGGCCCAATCAATGCTGCTTCGCATACTTCAGACCAACCAATTGGGGACCTATATCTACGCCCATACAGTGCCTCATACTGGGCTATCTTAATATTGGATGAAAGCTATTATTATAGGAGAACTTTATGTGACGTAGGTGATTATCCAAACTACCCTTAAAATCAATCACGCAAGCTCTCAACATGTCATCTAAGGTCTAAATGGTACATTCTTCCTAACCATGACTCGGCGGATGAAATGTTGTACTAAGATTTACCTGAGTACTAAGAATTTTATGAAACAATTTCCAGAAACGAGTGGTAAATTGAGGAACTCTATCTGAGATGATAGAAAAGGGAACCCCATGCAACTTGACCATCTCATTGATGTAGGTTTGGAGTAGTCCTCGATTGAATCTGTAGTCTTGACAGCCAAAAGGTGAGCGAACTTAGTAACCCTGTCTACTCTCCACCCAAATGGAGTCATGATGTCTGCGAATACGAGGTAAACCCATAATGAAGTCCATTTTTATCACTTCCCACTTCCATCTAGGAATGTTAATCTTTTGATTCATACCTCATTGTTTTTGATGTTCTACCTTAACCTGTTAAAAGTTAGGACACTTACCCACAAAGTCTGTGATGTCTCTCTTCAAGCAGTTCCACCAGACTTCCCGCCGATCACGGTACATCTTAGTGGCACCTAGATGAATGGAATACCTGGAGTTATGAACTTCTGTAAGGATTTGCTGCCTCAACTCACCCACATTAGGAACATATAAGCAACCCTGGTGACGAAACATACCATCTCCCTTTGGGAGAAACCTCAACTCTTTGTTGATGAACTGCACCTTTCAACTGAAGTAAAATAGGAACACTATCCTATTTTTCTCTAATTTCCACTACCATTGAAGATTTTGATCCATTCTGAACTATCACCCCACTATCTGATGTGTCCTTAATGTCACACCCCTATTTTTCCCCAAACGAAAATTTGGAAAATAGAGTTTCTCCAATTAAAGTGACATTTTGAAAAGGGATTATTTTATTTCAGAGTCGCCACTTGGAATTGAGTTTTGGTATTCCAAGTCACCTAATTTTACCCCTAATCAAAAGGAAGTTGACTCTAATTTTAAATGGTCTGCGAACTAGAAGTCTGGATAAGAAATTCTATTGACCAAGGGAAGGTGTAAGGCACCCCTCGAGTCCCGTGTTTTTTCTAGCACAGTTGCTTCATTGACTTATATCTTGGCTTGACTTAGTTTTTGGATATAGCATACTTATTAGCTATACATTTACTTATGTCCACCTTCTTTGATTTGTTGTAACTGTCTTGTTTAGATTTTTTAGAGTCCGGAGAATTTTAGTATTATCATTTTAGTGGGAGTAGACAGTTGAATTATAATAGGAGGTAAAATTCTATGGGATTTAGGATTAGGTTTAGAAAAGAAAATTTTAATAATTTTTTTTCATGCTGCACTTTTAATTATTTTTTACATATTGTATTTTTGTTTCTATCTCTTCTTAAATTTTTATTATTATTTGTTTTTTTTTTTTTTTTATAATTAATTTTCACGTTTTTTTTTTTTTTTTTGTTTTAACTTTACTTCTTTTTTTATTATTAATAAATTATTTTCACCCTTTTTTCCATGCATTATTTTTCACGTTTTTTTTTTCTTTTCTCTATTTTTCTTTTTCTTCTTCTGCTTCTCATATCTTTTCACTTCCTGTTTTTTTTTTTCCAATGAAATCCTAAATAGAATTCATTCCCTCTCTAAAAATTTTCTGCTTCTCTTATCTTTTCACTTCCTGTTTTTTTTTTCCAATGAAATCCTAAATAGAATTCATTCCCTCTCTAAAAATATATACACCTAATAATCTATATTAAAGCGATAATCATCCCAAACTCATTCTAGTGGTAAAACTACTTAATCGAAAGTAAATAGAATATGAAGGATGAAAACATATTTTTACGCATCCAACTACTTAACTTTCGAAGGAAAATAATCAGTCGACATGATGACTAGGTTATAGCATTATTATAACTAAGACAGAAAGGAAGATAACATTCTTGAAGTAAACACTAAAACATATATATTTAGGAAATAGAAAGGAAAAAAAAAATGCTAACAAACTACTATAATATTGTTAATAAAATGTGAACTATATGCCACCAAAGGTTTCAATGCAACAAAAATAAGAGTAAATAAAAGTGAAATCCTATGATATTATAGATTATTACACATTGTGCTTGACCATTCGATAAGTTGGAACATTGTTTGTTAAGTTAACTACCAACTCCATGTCACTAAGATTTACTTATTCATTGAGCGAAATAAGATAACACGAATCAACTAATAAGCTCTTTTAAAACAAAAGAAAATAAAAATAAAATAAAATAAAGCTCAAAGAGAATGAATATATCAAATTTACACGACACATAAAAGTAAGAGGTAAAGCAAAATCTTATATATATTTGGCTAAAAAAACAAGAACATATAGTATCACAATTTTATTTTTACGCCAATGTAAAGATACAAGGATTACCTCTTTCGGAAATTTCCACACAAGAGAAACAACTGTTGGGATATATTGATTTCCAAAGTTAATAATTGTAAATTAACTTTAAAGAGCCACGAATCCGAAACTGCAAACAAAACCTCGAACTATGACGTAATTCAAAATAAAATTCACTTTTCGTCTCTTTTTCTCCTCTCTCCACTCCTTTTTCTATCTGTGTGCTTTTGTATTTTTCTCTGTTGCTCTCCCCCTCTCTTTTCTACGTAGGTTGTTGGTTATATAGCAGTGGAGGGTTGGTTCTTTTCTGAAAGGAAAAAAAAACCTGAGGAAGTGGAGAGACCTCTGGGAGTGGGAGGTGTTGGTTGAGGTTTTAAAGGAATATCCGATGTGAGGAAGTTCGGTGAGTGTTTTAGTTAATTTGGTATCTGTTGTATGTATGCTTCTACGTGAATGGAGGAATTCTGGTAGCAGATGATATATTTTTGAGTGGTTTTAGGTTTTAGGTAGTTTAGGTTAATGGCTTTTGGGTAGTCTAGGTTTTTTAATATACAATATAATATATTATGACATAATATAATATAATATAATATAATATAATATAATATAATATAATATAATATAATATAATATAATATAATATAATATAATATAATATAATATAATATAATATAATATAATATAATATAATATAATATAATATAATATAATATAATATAATATAATATAATATAATATAATATAATATAATATAATATAATATAATATAATATAATATAATATAATATAATATAATATAATATAATATAATATAATATAATATAATATAATATAATATAATATAATATAATATAATATAATATAATATAATATAATATAATATAATATAATATAATATAATATAATATAATATAATATAATATAATATAATATAATATAATATAATATAATATAATATAATATAATATAATATAATATAATATAATATAATATAATATAATATAATATAATATAATATAATATAATATAATATAATATAATATAATATAATATAATATAATATAATATAATATAATATAATATAATATAATATAATATAATATAATATAATATAATATAATATAATATAATATAATATAATATAATATAATATAATATAATATAATATAATATAATATAATATA
>NW_006238939.1:1535745-1536122 GCF_000226075.1 Solanum tuberosum | reverse complement strand
AAATCCTTTCTTACTTTCTTGACATAAACTCGACTCAAGGACATATGAAACAAAGCGATAAAAAGTGAAAGAAAAATATATACTACACGAAATAGCAGAAAATGATTCGATGAAAACTCTCTTTTAGAAAAGGGAAGAAAGAAAAACTTATCTGAGTGTGGTAGCTGACTCTACTGATCATGACATGCAATTTGAATTGATTACCCGATTTGTCCATCCAATCTATTCATCAACCATTATTGATCATCTAATCTTGATGTGGAGTTCCAACTATTTGACGAAGTCATAACTAATTTCAAACTCTTATGCGCCTTATGATGTCCACGAGGGTTTTTGCCACTAAAACTCTTTCACTTTGAATCCTTCAACTCACATTC
>NW_006238939.1:1535177-1535304 GCF_000226075.1 Solanum tuberosum | reverse complement strand
AGATGAAGTCTCAAATACGACTTTAAATGATGGGATTGACTTTAGCTTTGGGATAGAAAGAATTAAAAAAAAAAAAAAAAAAAATGACCTTTGCCCCAGTTTTTTTTTACAAATATGGAATTTTGGA